>NC_064614.1:558664638-558967668 GCF_023898315.1 Schistocerca nitens | reverse complement strand
AATACTAATCGATTGTAACTGCTGTTGCGGAAGATAACCATGCAACGCAGAACTCAATACACTCTAGGATGCACCACGGTAGGTGTGACGTACATGTGCAGGCAAACAAATGACAATTTCAGAAAAACTGGGTAATTTACTCAGGAGACGCAGGAAACTCAATGACGCATTGGTCCGCCTCTAGCTCTTATGCAAGCAGTTATTTGTCTTGTCATTGATTCATAGAGTTGTTGGATGTCCTCTTGCGGGATATCGTGGCCAATTATGTCCAACTGGCGCGTTAGATCGTCAAAATACTGAGATGGTTGGAGCCCCCCGATCGTAATGCTACAAACGTTCTCAACTAAGAGAGAGATTTGGCGACCATGCTGGCCAAGGTACGTTTTGGCGAGGACGAAGACAAGCAGTAGAAACTCTCGCCACTTGCGGGAGTGAGTTATCTTGCTGAAATGTAGGTGCAGGATGGCTTGCTGTGAAGGACAACAAAACGGAGCGTGCAGTATCGTCACGTAGCGCCATACTGTAACCCAAAGGGGACCTGTTATGAAATAAAATGACAGCCGGCCGCTGTGGCCGAGCGGTTCTAGGCGCTTCAGTCTGAAACCGCGCTGCTGCTACGGTCGCAGGTTCGAAACCTGTCTCGGGCATGGATGTGTGATATGACCTTAGGTTAAAGTAGTTCTAAGTCTAGGGGACTGATGACCTCAGACGTGAAGTCTCCTAGTATTTAGAGCCATTTAAACCATAAAATGACATACAACAAGGCCATCACTCTTGGGTGTGGGGCCGTATGGCTGGCTAAGTGAGGTTGATATCTCACAGCTGTCTGGGATGTCGGCATGTCTCCACACATGTCTTTGGCCTGGAATCTCGTTGACTGGAGTATAATTGTCTTCGGTGGTGAGTACCGCTTCGAACTGAGCCGTGACGGTCAGCTAAGACGTGTGGCGAGACACCCTGAACAGTGGTGCGACACCAATCTGACTGTCGGCCGTCATACTACCCGACTACATTTTCTCCGCCCCATTTTGTTGCCCTTCATGGAAAGCCATCCTGGGCTTACATTTCAGCAGAATACTGCCCACCCACACACGGGGAGAGTTCTTACTGATTGTCTACGTGCCTGCGAAACCATAGGTGGGCCAGCAAGGACAGTGGATCGCTCCACAGCTGGGAACATTTTGATCACTGTGGGCAGGGCCCTTCCATCATCTCGAGATTTTGACGATATAACGTGCCAGTTGGACAGAATTTGGCACCGTGTGTGTCAGGAGGACATCCAGAAATCTATGAATCAATGCCAAACCGAATAAGTGCTTGCACAAGGGCCATACGTTGTCGTTGACTTGCTCAATTTGCGAAGTTCTTTCTCTTCATAATCATCCAGTTTCTTCTGAAATTGTAATTATCTGTTTGCCTGTAGATGTAAGTCACATCTACCGATTTCCGTCCCATTCGTATGATTCTTTCGTAGCGCGTTACTCTTTTCTTTTTATCTTAGAGTATACTTCAATAATGCATCGACACGAGGCCAGAAATGTATGGTTGATGGCAACTGCTGATACGAAGCTACCAGCGGTTTCTGTACAGTATTGGTGACACAGTTCTTGCTACAATCATAGCAGATGGTTACCATCTTGCCGGCCTGTGTGGCCGAGCGGTTCTAGGCGCTTCAGTCTGGAACCGCGAGACCGCTACTGTTGCAGGTTCGAATCTTGCTTCGGGCATAAATGTGTTCGGTGTCCTTAGATTAGTTAGGTTTAAGTAGTTCTAAGTTCTAGGGGACTGATGACCTCAGATGTTAAGTCCCATAGTGCTCAGAGCCATTTGAACCATTTGGTTACTATCTAACACGAGCTCAGGTTTCACTCCAATAACAAAGGACATAAATATAGCTATCACTCGACCCATTTGGTATTACATTTTTGTGTGCTAACTACAGAGCAGTAGCCAGATTCTTGTTCTGCGATCTCTCGACATTCAGTTGCTTCCGATTATGATTTCTGCAGAACTGTCTCATTCTTTGCTTCGCATCTTCAGTCTCGACCTTTCTGCTCCACACGAAACAACAAAGTGCTCATCTGATGTCTGAACATCGGACAAATGAATATTCTCAAGTAACGTCGCCACTTGTTACAATGTCTGTTTGCGATGTGCTAAAGTTCAGTCATTGATGGACTTCTTCGTTGCCTTGGCAAGTACGGTTGTGCAGATTTCCAGTGATAATAACCACGATTGTGCTTGTAGAAACGTTAGGCAGAAGCAAGCGCCCTGTGAGGTACGTAGGTCGACAGAAACAAATGTACGGGTTGTGGAAATTACGGTAGATACGCATCTTCAGAAGGGCGAGCAAGCAATTAGCGGTTACGTAAAGGGTCGCGCTGGCCGGGGGCAGTGCGCTCTGCTCTTTACGTAATCCGTTTCGTGGCGGCCGCTCGTGTGCGGGGTGTGGGAAGACCGCAGGCCGGCCGGCCGACCGCTGCACGGGAGGCTCACGGCGGGCGGGTTCGCGTCTCGGCGGTTTAGTCAGTCGCCTCCGTAATGGCGACGGTAATAAGAGGACCGCAACGCCAACGAGTGGGGGGAAGCCTGTAGTTGTGGGCACTATACGATGCTTGATTACTACCTCTGATCTAACAAAATCACACACAAGTACAGCTGCTGGGTGGGCTCTCTAACGTGATTGAGAAAAGGCTAGAGTGAGGCACGGAGAATGGTCTCACCTCACTCTCGCTCAAAACTTAATCATCGCCTCGAAAATTAAAGTTACGTGAAAAATGATTTGTTGGTACTAGTGTGGGTGATAAATAAAATACTTTAAAGAAGCCCGGAAAAAAGTATTGTAGAGAAACAGTATGGATTTAGCAGAGGGAAAGATACAAGAGATCCTATTGGACAGCTGACAACTATAGATGACGGATACATTGAAAGAGGAGAAGAAGTTTATACCATTTTCGTTGACCTGGAAAAAGTACAATGGAATAAGGTAATGGATATTCCAAGGAAGGAAGAATGGTGTCGACTAGAGGGATAGAAGGCTGATTAAGAACCTATCTTGCACAGAAAATACGAGTACAGACTGCGAATAAGAGGACAGTGGAAAGCACAATTGGAAGAGGAGTGAGGCAATGTTTGATAGAAAAAGAGGAATGTGTGGGTTTGTGGGACGAGGATAGGATGCATTCGATTTGCTGTGATGCGGTGTTATTGGCAGAGACCGGCAAACTTATGCCTGGAATGTTAAATGAATTAAGTAAGACCTGTAAGGAAATCAGGATAAAAATTTGTAAGACAAAATGTGTTGTGACATTGCAAAGAAAGTAAGAACAACTTTAGAATTAGGACAGGGAGATATATAACAAGTTAATACTTTCAAATATATGGTAAGCACAATCACAGACGACATGAGATGTAGTGACGAGATGAAAATACGTATAGCAGTTGCCAAACGGCATTTAATAAGAGGAAGAGGTTTCTATGTCGTTGCATGGACCTGAGGAAAAGACCGGCGAAGTACTTTATGCGGAGCGTGTCAGTATATGGAGCTGAGACTTGGACACTGAGGAAAGAGGGAGTATAGAAGCATCTGAGACAATGATTTGGAGGAAGATGGAAGCAATAAAATCGGTAGACAAACGAAAGTGAGCGAAGAGAGAGAAATTCCAAGTGATAAGGAAAAGGAAACACAATTGGCTTGCACACTGAATGAGAAGAGATTTTTTACTCATGGATGATATGGAAGGAAAGTGAATGACAGAAAAAGAAGAGCATGCAGGAGATACCAGTTGATGCACAGTATAAGGAGAGGAAACAGTTATGAGAAAACGAAGAGGGTAACGAGTGACAGGACTGTATGAAGAGCTACGCGTCAAGATCTATCCTGGGGCAGAACACTGATGATGATGATGATGATCATCATCATCATCATCTGTATACGAAGAAATCTGGAAAACAGAAAATATTCCAGGACAATGGAAGACAACATTTATACAACCTCTACGTAAGAGAAACAATAAACTGGCAGATAATAACTACACAGGAATTTCTTTGCTACCAGTCGCACACAAGATATTTTACAACATTTTTCTGAACAGAGTAGAACAATACTGGAGAGTCATTAAGGTGAACCAGCGGAAAAATGCGCCTATCGGCGCACAAAAAAGCGGAATATGCTCCTATTTAAAAGACTATGACTGAAAACTGGCGTACCAGCTATCACATTCTACCGTCCTCAGCGTCTTTAAAATTTTTTCCAAAACCTTTGGTATGCGAACATATTTGCGCCTTTCCCAATGCTGAGAGAAAAGGAGCATGACAGTGGGAAAGAGAATGAAAAGTAATAAATACTGGAAGATAGAAGACAGTGGTTCTGATACAGAAAGAGCGAAGGAGACAGTGGCAGCGTGTGTGACGGACAGAGAGGGCCACAGTGACAGTGGAACATAGTTGACAGTGACAGAACAGTGATAGAAAAAGAGTGAAAGAGACAGTGCAGGTGGGAGAGGAAATAAAGAGGAGTAAGTGGAAGTGGATGATAGCCAGTGATAATGAGACACCGACAATGACAATACAACAAGGAAGAGAGAGAGAGTGGCTGTGAGAAGAGACAGCAGCAGAGGGAAGGAGGGAATGAGATAGTACCAGTAAGAGAGAGAACTGTATAGACATAAGAGGAGACAGTTTTAGTAGGACAGAGCGAAACAGACTGTAGCTGTGAAACAGGGGACAGTGACAAAGACACACAAAGAATTGATGACAACGAGATCGGGTGAATAAATGAGCCTGTTTTTTGACAGGAGCATGTTTCCACCGATTGTAATAATGTTTGTTGATTTGAAAACTGCCTTTGATTCCATTGACAAACTATAAATACAATAATCCGATAATTTGGTATATGTCTAAATTAGGAAATCTAATTCGTGAACCCTTTACAAACATAGTATATAAACTGAAATTTATGGGAGAAATATCCCAGCCCTTCGAAATAAACACAGTTTCACGGAAAGGCGATGGCCTATCTCCAGTTCTTTTTGTCTTCTAGAAAAAACAGTGATAGTTTGGATGAAAAACTGAATGAATATGGGATTTCACAAATAAGACAACACAAAAATTTTTGGAATAAACTATCTGACTTTGCTATACTTTCTGAACATGTAACGTCTGCTTTAACAGAAATTAATGTTTTAGATGAAGTAGACAGGAGTATGGTTTTAAGAATTTCTGAATAAAGACATTGGTCAAATTGAAAAGGTTACAAAATTTATATATTTTGTGGAGATAATTCAACAGAAAATGGTTTGTAAAAATCTGCAATAGAAGAAAGAAGACATAGAATAGGAAGGATATACCGCAAAACTAAAAAGGGTACAACAAAACATGTCTCTCTAAAAATGCAAAAGTAAGGCATTGCAGTACAGTAGTGCCACTAGACTGTCTGTATGCAAACGAATGTCTTTCGTTTAATGATAATTTAGGTAACCACGGACCTGTTCAAAACTTCCACATTTTCATAATTTTAAATAATGGTAGTAGCTGCAATAAGCTCAATCGTTGGTGTAAGGGTAGTTGTGGGAATGACAAGAAAACATAGTTAAAAACGAACTGAACGATGTGATATAATAATCATGAACCATGATACATCTTTATATATACATAACCAAACATCATTGCTTGTAATTTCTAATTTTCGACCGTAATATTTACCTGTTGCTGAAGTGAAGTTTAATGACAAAACGAATATAAAAAACAAGGAAGTAAGTAAATGTGAAATGTATAGGTTAGAATGTAGTATTCGCTCCTTACCTGGTATGTCACTGTAGCCAAGATAACGTCTGACTGTATTTTTAGCTTTAATTGCACTCTGTACATTATGAAAACACATTACGCCGTAGTAAAAATAGGTAAATCACAATTCAAGGCTACAATGACAAAGTGTGTTAGGTGTGGAAAGTCAGCTTTTAAGACGAGCAGAGATAATGGATTGCCGCAGTGGTCACAATTATTATGACAATGTTTTGTACAAACTATCCAGATAATAAGCAATTTAAAACAAACAAAATGGTATTTATAATAAGATAATATGGAAAGGAAGTCTCTTATTTGTGATTAATAAGTTAGCTTCGTAAAATGTAGGTATGAAGCTGGACATCCATGCTCTTTTGCTATGATAATTAAAACTCTCTTTTATGTTAAAATTTTCCACAAACAGTAACTTTTAGTGCAAAATCGGCATGCAGTGTCAGAACCGGTTAAAACATCTTTCTAATGCTACCACATTCATCCCTGTACAATTAGTATCTGTTGAGAAAAGGGGTGTTGAATTGAGAAATAATATATATGATTAGAAATACTTGAAAGGAGAATCATTAGGAAAATAATAGGTCAACAAAAATAATTTAGGATTGGAAATTACGTAGTAATATTGAAATTTATCGAAACATAGAATACACATCAGAAGTAATGAGAAAAACAAGAGTGGTATCTTTTGGACATTTGTATCGAATGCAAGACATTAGATGAACCAAAAAGATCTTCAAACATTTGTGGAACAAGAAGTCAACAAGAAGTTGGATCCATAAAAAAAATAGGATTTGGAAAAAAATAACATATAAGCTATAGAAACAACTGGCAGAAGAGTTTAGGGGAAAGTAGTAAATATCGAAGGATTACAAGGTATGAGAAAGAAGAAACTGTTCTGCTGTGATCAAACGACAGGAAGCAAGAAACATAGTGAACAGATGACAGAGCACCGAAAGAAAGGAAGAGAACAGTGAATAGGGAATTGAAATTGGCACGTGCTTTTTAGTTGAGTCATGCGAGAAAAAAAAACGAATGTTTAGTAATTAATTTCTGTTTGATGACTCAGTGTTGGTACACACTGAAATATCCGCACCACAGCGTCGTAACACGCCGCTAGCAGAAGCAATACAAAATGGCACTGCTCGTTGATGGAGTGAAGGTGGCCTCCGCCATTTTGTGTTGCTTGTGCTGGCGGCGGGCTAGGGCGCTGTGGTGCGGGGATTTCAGTGTGTAACAACACTGTAGACATCAAACAAAAATTGAATACTCGACTTTCATTTTCTTCCTTCGAGATGATCATTGAAACTCAGATTACCATCTCGTAAGACTACCGTATCGAGCAACTAACCTCAACAGCTTGGAAGTCATACAGTCTCCTCAGTTTAGCTTTAAAAGACTGGTATCACGTTTGGCTATGTAGCGCCCGTCGAAAACGTCGTTGTTTTAGCAGACAGTCTCCACCTGACTGCAAAACAGATCCAAGAACGGTAACAAGCTGCTTCCAGGACCGAGTTAAAGGTTATATTAACACAGAATACATGTGTTTAGAAAAGACGCATTCTACCCATACAAATTAGATTCTGTATGGTTTTATCCACAAGACTGAATAATTGTAATTGCAAGATGAGATTGACATCTACAACTCCAACGAGTGGGATGAACATGCAAACTGCTCACCAATTCTAATGCTATACTTAAACATCGAGAACTTCCAGGTGAAATTTTAACTAAGGGATTTGCCTTCCACATGAATTCAAAGAATGGATTCTACGAAAGGGTAGAAAAATGCAGAGAGGAACCTGACGTCCTGGAAGTGATACTATTCAACGTGGACAAAATTGTAACAGAAATGGGAAATTCCTGACATCTAAAGAGCTGTACCGAAAAAAACTGAACGTAGCGTCGTATTTGGTCAAAGTTGTGTAGGAAACGAAGACGCAAAGCAGTTCAACCAAGCCAGAACGACCATTACACGGCGCGGCTTCCACTCTGCTGTGCGACAACTACACTGCGAAACTAAATTAGAGGATCATTTTTTTCGATGCCCATAATTGTCTTCCATTGCGACGTGTAAGTTTGAAATTTGTCTCAAAGGAGACTACAAACTTCTCCTGTAATGGTGCAGAGGTGCAGCAACTTGCGACGTTACCCTCGGGTTCCGTGACGCTACAAAGAGCAAGGTGTCGACAAATGCGAAAAAAAAGGCTGCGTGATGTCACATTGGCGCAAAATGTCACCACGATTATGCTCAGCGCCAGCGTGGACGTATTACATGGTGATAAGGTCGTCATAACCCCACTACTCACATTTCACTCCTTGTTTCGACGCCTCTGCAGCTACTCTAGCGCCAAAGAGTTAAGCAACCATTTCGACACCCTTTGGCGTGGTTTGCCTACCTTCAGGTGCTAGAGTAACCAACAGACTGACAGGTACATTTGTAACGTGCTCAAAGAAGTTGTGGGGGTGGTACAGAGGGTATTGCCGAACTCGGGGTCTTAAGGGGATCGTTTACCGGTTTATGCAACCGCTTGTTAACGTTGCTACCCCGCGTGATCACGCCACAGAGGGTGGAAAACAGGCGGGCTGAAAAAGCATAATTCCTCTTTGATGCTTTGGATCACGTTCAGATTCCGTCGAATGGTTTTTAATGGTCCCTAGTGGTTCCAGCCTGTACGCGAGAGCAAATATTGTGATCGTGTTGCACTATAAAGTGATGCGACCACTTCAGTGAGGAGGGAGCCCCATAATGTCCACAGAAACGTCCGAAGGTGTCAACAGTGTGAAAGACTGTCAAAACATCGCCCTGTTGCCCATCACACTGCGAACTATTGTTACCGACCGCGAAATGTGCGGGAATCAACGCCCTAAGGAAAGGGATGGTTACACTGAAGCCCTTTAAGCCGCTTCCTAAGGCCTCTTCCTGTCGATTCTGAGCGGCGGTGCGTGTAAAATGTTTTCCTCGTCCACCCATAAGAAAACCAAGTGAATTCAACCTTGGGTGGGACCGATGACCTTTGTAGTTTGGTCCCTTTAATCCTCAAACCAACCAACCAACCAACCTTGGGTGTCGCGGTTCTGACCTCCTTCGCAGAGACGTCAGAAGAAGAGGTGTAATATGGGTAAGAGAGGGTGTGACGACCTTCTTATGGTGTGATACCTCTGAGCTGGCGTTGGGTATTATTGTGGCAAAATGTGGTGTCGATGTGATATCTTTAACCCACCTTACAGCCCACTTGAACTTTTGAGATGTCGCCTTTTTTCTTTTTTTGCATGTACCGCTGAGCTGAGGGGTGACGTCGCAGACCACCAAACTTGTAGACACTTTTGAGTCAAATTTCAAACCATGAGTCACAATGGGAAGCAATTAGAGGGTTTCAAAAAACTGATCCTTTAATTTGTTGCGCAATGTAGTAAGATAGAGTTCTAAACAGTCAAGAATGAGACCTGAGGGTACGAGGGACTTACCAATATATCTCGTGAGTGTGGCAAAAGTTACGTGGCGCCGTCTATACGGACTGTTGCAGATTGCTCTGAGCTTCAGCTACACTTTAAATACAGCAGTCTCGAAAAGTCGTAAGTGGCCTACCATAGCCTCTTCTATAAACACAAGATTCAGTTCGAACAAACGAGAATTCTTGCTTATGTTTCTAATTACTATATCTCTGTAATGAAGACAGTGTCTGAAAGAAGTTGATGTGAAAATAACTGTGTGTTCACTAAGCGAGGCGTGGAAGCGTGCATTTGACAAAGAAAGAGTATAGAAGAGGACGTCTCCTAGTTCACCGCCCGATGAAAAAATGGCGCTGCAAGCGACGCCGGATAAAGACCGGCAACATGATCTACGGACGCAGAGGGCGACACTTCCGTCCCCGTCGTCTTCCTGAAATCGCCTCTGGCACAAAAGTGGCAGCGTCGTCAGTTTCACGATAGTCAGATGTAGCCCGCTGACAACGATAAAGGACGTAATCATCAAAAGCTTGGTATTTTATCCGAATTTGACGCGTCGAGTAACCCGAGAACTTTTTATCCGTGGATAACATTGGTGTCAACAGATTTTCCTTCAATAAATGAAAAAAATATTTAATGGATTGAGGGATCGCTTATGCAAACAACTTACTTAAGTTCAAAGATAATCAACAGAAAAGTGGTGATCGATACACTTCTGTTGCGTACTGCTGTAATCAATAAACAGCTAATAACTACAGATTGTAAGACAATAAATTCAGTGTGGCTTTAGAAGTGGGTTTTCTACAATGAAAGCCAAACACGGTGCCTTGTTATTCGTCTTACGGGAGTATAGTCTTTGTAAAAGACAGCGTGTTCATGGTTAGCGCACTGAAGTCACATTCCGGGAGAACGACAGTTCATATCCGTGGCCGGCCATCCAGATCTAGGTGTTCCGTGATCTGCCTAAATTGTTCTTGGTGAATCCCACAATCGTTCCTTTGAAAAGGCGTGGCGGATTTCCTTCCCCATCCTTGAAACATTTAGAGCTTGTGGCCCATCGCTAATGACCACTCTGTCGAAGTGACGTTAAAACTCAGTCTTGCTATCTTCCCGAAATCACGCGCTCTTGGCGATGTGAGACGCACGGGACAAGCTATTCGACGCACTGCTCTTCGTACTTAGCAGGAAACGTTTACTGGTCGACCCTGAATAATTCTCTGTTGAACTACTCTGTGAACTCACTATAAGTGCGGTGGCCAACATGGCTTTTACGTGCGAGACAGGGTTGAAATTCACAGCTCCATTGTCAATAATTAAAAGCTGCCGGCCCATTCTTACCACACTTGTTCAGTGTGAATGCGGAAGACAGTGGCAATAACGGCAGGAAATTCTGTACTCAGTACTAAAGGGGAGACATCTTTCTGTATGACAGCAGGGCTTGTCTAGCAGCACGACTTTACGCCTAACAAGGGAACCTCCCCATCGCACCCCCCTCAGATTTAGATATAAGTTGGCACACGGGATAGGCCTTGAAAAACTGTACACAGATCAATCGAGAAAACAGGAAGAAGTTGTGTGGAACTATGAAAAAATAAGCAAAATATAAAAACTGAGTAGTCCATGTGTAAGATAGGCAACATCAAGGCAAATGTCAGCGCAGGAGAGTAGTGGTCCCGTGGTTAGCGCGAGCAACTGCGGAGCGAGAGGTCCTTGGTTAAAATCTTTACTCCATTGAAAATTTTAATTTCTTTATTTTCGCAAAGTTATGATCTGTCCGTTCGTTCATTAACGTCTCTGTTCACTGTAATAAGTTTAGTGTCTGTGTTTTGCGACCGCACCGGTAAACCGTGCGATTAGTAGACGAAAGGACGTGGCTCTCCAATGGGAACCGAAAACATTTGATCGAAGGTCATAGGTCAACCGATTCCTCCAAAGGAAAACACGTCTGATATATTCTATACGACACTGGTAACGGCATGTGCGTCACATGACAGGAATATGTTGTCGACCCACCTAACTTGTACACTTGGCGAATGGGTAAAAAGATTCTTCTACCTTACCCGATTTCGGTTTTCTTGTGGATGTGATAATCACTCCCAAAAAAGTGATGAAAACATAAGAGTTTGTCACATGAACTGAAAAAAAAATTAAACTTTTCACTAGACGGAGGACTTGAGCCAAGGACCTCTCGCTCCGCAGCTGCTCACGCTAACCACGGGACCACGGCGCTCTTAAGTTTGAATTAGCCTTGATGTTGCCTATCTTGCACATGGACTACTCAGTTTGTATATTTTGATTACTTTTTCGTAGTTCCACACAACTTCTTCCTGTTTTCTCGATTGATCTGTGTTCAGTTTTTCAAGGCCTATCCAGTGTGCCAACTTATAACTAAATCTGAGGGGGGTGCGATGGGGAGGTTCCCTTGTAAGTAGTAGGCCCGCAAGTGTTCACGCTGATAGTCGGCTGTTACTGCCAGAGCAGGAATATTACCGACCACTAGTGGTAGACATTGCGAGTTCCACACAACACTAATTTTGTAATAAGACTACAAAACTCCTACTCGTATGGATTCCGTTATTATTAACTGATAGTGCTATGGCATGGGGAGGAGGCCAGGAAACCTGTCCCACTCCGTGGTACAATTATGAAGGCGAGAAATAGGAAGGCTTACATATAGGCATGTATGAGAAAGAGCACGCTCTGCAGAAAGTCACACTATGAACCAACGAGAAGCCTGTTCCAAGCATTTAAACTTTAGATTCTTCCATAGTTAAGCTGTCGAGGCAAGCACTACTGGTCACACTTTAGTGACTCTGAAAGGCTACCTCCGGTTTAGATTTTTACCGTTCTAAAAGGATTCTTAGAATAGTGGTGTTTCCTTTGGCAGATAGCTGGTCCTGTGTACCGCCTGGAGTGCAGGGGTGAGTATAGCGAATTCGTCACACCAACACGAGCTCGGATCAGCCTTTGGTTCTAATGCATTTTTAATGTCACTTCCTGTTCCTTTAAGTGAATGAACTTGTCACAGTCAGATTGGAAGCTTTCATTCTGCAGAAAAATAACAAGCCCTCGCCGTAATAAAAGCAGGGAAAAGAAGCAGCAACTAGCTGGGCATTCACAGGTAGTACTGAATATTGTCTCCAGTTATGATTGAGTGTAACTGTGCGACTACATTGACCAAAGAGTATGAGCGTATAATATCATGAAATATGTCGTGAGACAGTTCTGGGAAAAAGTTGTCACTTAACGAGTGACTGCAGAACTCAAAATGGTAGCCACTTTAAAACACAAATTCCGCCATGGGGCTCCCACAATTTGCCTCGTCAACCCGACGAGGGCTCCCACTACAATCCTCGACTTCGTGACCTCAAAACCACTCCACTAAATTATATAACATATAGGTCTTTCAGCTTTCAGAATCTGGAGCAGAGCGTATGCATTCTCAATGGTCATTTGCTGCTCCTTCTTACAATGCTCCTGTGAAGTGGTGTCTTCTCATAGGCCTTTACGAGCATATGCTGAAACTGACGTCAAAAACATTAGCTGGCCATTGAAATCAGCCTAGTGTGCTCCGACCACAACCCATTTAAGAGGATTAGGGAATGGCCGGCCCATGACCTCCAGGCCGAACGAAAACCCTCTCACCCATGGAGTCAGGAACTAGCCGAAGCAACTACATACTGAACTGGTGTAGCAAACACGGGCAGCCAGGAAATGATATGTTTCAGGATGTGTCTAATCAATAAATGTGACCGCACAATAAAAAGGATGCAGAAATATCTCTTTTAAAATCTGTTTGACAAAGAGAAAAGCTGTAATTGTTCGTTCAAATTAAAAGAAAATCTGACATTCTCAATGTAATGCATGAAGTCTCCAAAAGTTTCAAGTACAAATCATTCCTCAGTTTTGTATGTAGAAATGATTCTGAAACTTAAATCAGTGATGTAGCTAGTTGACATCATTTTTAAATCTCATAATGGTTTGAACAAACGTATGCTTAAGATGAAACGGACAGTCCATATGGTTTAGGGAAGGGGGGTTGAACAACAGTAACACTGATCCTATTAATCCTTGTGTCACATACTTTCAGAACGATCAGCACTGTCTCAAGAAGAACTCTGTAAAATAGTTAGATACTGATCTAGAGAATAAATTTTACTGAAGTGTTCGGAAGTAGGATAATTTTTGTAAGCTCTTTAGCGTAATACACTTTATGTCTTAGCTAAAATGTTGTGTTAGCAAAGAATTTCAACTTACACTACACATTGTTTATATACATTTAAGGTATGGGGTATTAGTGTCGAGTAGCTACGATGAAGATCAAGTTTTAGTAAGCCAAAAGGCATATTTTTCTTTTAAATGTCCGAAACTCCTAAAAATTACATTGACTGAAATAAAAATGGCCTATCCATTTTGTAGGTAATCATTTGTGCCAAAGAAAATGCCAGTCAGTGTGAAATTTCGTTTTCTGTCTACTTGTATGGATGTATAAAAATACCGAATTGCGCAGATTAGAAAATAATTCGCACAAACCGGAGAAATGTTTTTCAGTAAGACGACAAACCGTAAATGCAAGTCAAAGAAATGGCAACAAATAGGAGTCCCACTGGGATGAAACCATCTAAAATCTGCTACTACAAATAAGGAATTTAAACGTTGCTCAATGTAATTTTCTCGGTTAGGGCTACCTACATTTTAGGATATTATTAAACTGTCGCTTTAGGAAAGAAACTTGTCTTCCGGGTAGACAACAAATTATCTCTAAGAATGCAACAAGATTAAAAAAAACAAATATACTTTGTAGCGGTGAGTGGCAGTTCCTTGTTTAGATAATAATGGCTGTGTATACATTTAAACGCCGGTCTGCGGAGCAGCCGACACCACTTTTTTTTTAGCCTGTTCCCGCAGCTGTCACGCTTTGACAGGCCGCTATAGTCAAGATCTTGAGGCAAAGTGACGCACCCGAAGCAGCCACGTCAACTGTGTTGTAAAGATATGTATGTTCACACGATGCGTCCTTCGTCGCGCGCAATCGCAGACGCAGGGGAATAAACGGGCATGCACAAAAATTTGTGGAAAGAACGCATGTACACATGGGTGATCTCGTGTCAGAACGCTGCCTCATTCCGCAAGTAGTCTGCTTTGATTCCCCTTCTTTGCTTACGAGCTTGTGTTACGTTTATTGTGGTGAAAAGGCGACAAAAACGAAAAAGTGACTGTAGGTAAAGAATTATCTAAATAACAGATGTACGAAAAATACAGTCATGGCAACGAACTGTCTGCAGTTTTCAAAAAGAGGTCACAGCGAGATTTTAGATTTTCTCCTCGGAAAACTGCAGCGATAAAGCTGCGTTAAAATTTCGTTAGCTTGTCACCGGGGACTTTTATACCAGTTTCAAATATTTATTCCACATTTCAAAATAAAGTATATCAGTGACTATTCCTGAAACTGAGTATACTTGGGAGAGGTTTTTAATCGTTACGTGAAGGTTAGTATAGCTTTCAATGCACCGTTTGTATTTTATTTGTTAAAGCAACTTTAATCATGATGGGTAATATGCAGATTAACATTATCCGACTCGACAAATGTGGGCATTTCATAGACGCTTGAATTCACTAGAATGGAGGTTGTGTTATTCAAATCCGTATTTTTTTTGTACCGTCGAAATCCTTCATTTCCATTCCTAGCAGTTTGTTGAGGAGCTACAATTTTTGTTCAGATGTCAGGCTCCTCAGTTGTTGTGCTCTTAAGTCGCCATAGCATGAATATTCGTCCACAGTTTTCACATACACTTTTTATAAGTTTCTGGCTTATTCTTTTCTGTTTTCCTACTTCGAAACTTATGGTATCTTATTCGTTACAGAAATATGGTCAGAGGCTTTTTATCTAATACTTGGCACCCGGGGCAATTCATCTCAAATTTTTATTCAAATAATCTTCAGCAGCGGCATTCCGTACGACATTCTTTGTTTGTTTGTAATCATGCATAAACTTGAGACTGCTTCCTTTAGAGTCAACAGATATTGTACATCTTTAACACACTACATGATGAAACACTGATGGGGCCCCACCTGCCTGTCGTCTGTTAAAAAGCGGAAAGACTCCCAACGAAGGCTGGTAGCGGTGCGCATTATGCGCGGCCACCATCTCTAGGAAACTACGCATGCTCAAATGCGCATGCGTAGTTGCGCTGTTGGAAATTTATGCGCATACACAAAGTTTGCCGGCCGAAGTGGCCGAGCAGTTCTAGGAGCTTCAGTCCGGAACCGCGCACCGCTACGGTCGCAGGTTAGAATCCTACATCGGGCATGGATGTGTGTGATGTCCTTAGGTTAGTTAGGTTTAAGTAGTTCTAAGCTCTAGGGGACTGATGACCTTAGCTGTTAAGTCCCATAGTGCTCAGAGCCATTTGAACCATTTGAACCACAAAGTTGAACGCACAAAAGGTACTGTGTGGACGCATCTTAAAAAGCTCAGTTTAATCATTCTGCGTACCGCCACCGTCCGTTACAAGTTCATCATGACGTCACAGAGTTCAAACTTTGCTGCCGTACAGAACGTTGCTGTCCATTGAATCACACCAGGACGTTGTTTTAGAAGTTGAAACACATATGTATTCATTACCAGCGATGGCGAGGCATGACAGAATCTCTGACCAGAGAGTTATTTATCGTGGCTAGTCTGCGCTTGACCGCGCGAGCGTTCAGTTGCGAGTTGCACTCTGTCTGCAGTAGTAGTCAGTCGGCAGTAGTGTGTGGCGAGTGGGCAGAGAGAGTAGTCGGTGCCAGTCTGCGGGAGTCGGCGTGCGTCGACGGCGTGCTGTTCTTCCGAATCTGGTCAGGATTGAGGTGGACGATGTGTATTATTGTAGAAGGTAATGAAGCAGCATTGCGCTCAGCTAATAACGTATGTTAATTGTAATTAATTTGTTCAAAAAAATGCCCCAATAATAATTTTTTGCGCACATCTAGTAATGTATGGTAATTGTAATTAATTTGTTCAACAAATGCCCCAATAATAATTTTTTATAAAGTAAATCTTTTAAAGAAAGGTAATCGTTTCAATTTAAAGAATTTTTCCACTCTTTTGAAGAAAAAGCATTCATTTCAATTTAAAGAATATTTCCTATGCATTTCCTCCAAGAATCAAAATTAAATATAGGCCAGCATTGCACGGAGCTGCGCCGAAAAATAAGAGCAGATATAGATGCAGTGTTACTGAGGTAAGAATTTATCAGGTTTAATTATTTCACAGGGCCGAAGGTCAGCGCAGCTGCCCTTATAAAATTTATCAGGTTTAATTATTTGTGTTGAGATGTTACATTCAGTTCATGGTTCATTATTTAATTAATATTATTGTGGGTTTAATGAGCAATCATCTTAACGTTAATTTTGTGGGGAGTTTACATTTGGGCCATTATTATTCTTTAATTTTTTAAGGAGGTTACGCTTGAATCATTTTTATTATTCAGTTTTGTGGGAAGACAACATATCACTTAACATTGACTTTCATATTCTTGCTGGGAGGTTACTATTTCACAATTATTGACTTTCAAAATTTTTGTGGGGAGGTTACAAAGTGAATCTCATTAATATGAAATTGAAAAGGGACGCTGTTAAATCTAGGTGCATTTCGAAGGAAGTATCCTGTGTTATTACTCATATGAAATGTCATGCAAGTTACCTGCAGAGCTACACGTCTGCAGAGTTTTCAGAGATGAGTATGACGTTCCTTCCTTGATGTTGCTTTAAGCTGGTGGCTAGCTACTGAGTCCGTTTTACTATCATTTCATGTGGTTTCTCACTAGATTAGGCAGAAATTATTCAAACAAGTGAGCCTTCCCGCAGTTCTCTAAAAAAAATTGATCGCTAATATGTTTAGTTCGTTGACCTAAAATTACTTAAAAATCTTTCAGGGACGTTTAGTGTGTTGTCAACAAAGATGTTTTTGAGAACGTGGAATGATAACAGGTGAACTTTGGTGGTGGTGGTAGTGGTGGTTGTGGTGATGATTTGTGGTTAGGGCGCTAAAGAGCAATGTCATGAGCACCTTTTTCCAACGAAGAATAAAGCCACAGATAAACAGAGGCATATGAGCTGTTCCTATGGTACCACTGTTGCTATATCTTTGCACATTTGACTATAAAGAAGGAGGAGTTTCACTTCGTTATTCTTTCTTGCTTCAATGTTACCGAAATCTTCTTACAGAGATTTGGTATTGTGTCACCGCAAAAGACGCTACCATTCGTTTATATTATTATCGTGGTGCATTTCCAAAAACTTATGGCTACATTCTTTGCGGCCAATAAAAATGATTAGCAGGAGGCCTGCTTTTTTTACTGTGATACGACACGGAAAGGAAAAGATAGATTTATACACTAACTTTTGTGAAAAATGCTACTCCCAGAAAGAATACCCAAATGAATGAAAACTGTAAGAAGCGGTAGAACAGTCTACCGGCAATAACTGATTGTGATTTCAGAGAGAGAGGATTTACACGCAAGTCCAGAAGCACTGAAAAGATCGATGTTTTACAAAGCTAAATAAGTGAAGGACCGCTAAATAAAGTGTAACATTAGATCTTGAGCTACGGGAATCCTGATAGTGATGTCATTACTTGAGATGCTATTAGTTGCAACACTTTATCTAAAAACATGAAATGGGCGTATGGTAGTTTTGGTTGGGTGTACCCTTCTGTGGAGTTCGGCCGTCTGGGGAAAGTCTTTTTATTTGACGCCACTTCCGTGACCTGCTCGCCGATGATGATGAAATGATGACAACACGCACTCACACCCAGTCGCGAGCGGAGAAAATCCCCAAACCAGCCGGGAATCAAACCCGGGGCTCCATGATCGAGAGAAGCAACACTATTCACAAACTACGGTTGCGGAGAACACTCGGTCTAGCCTCTTTATGTTTAAAGCCAATTCGAACGGCAACCGTTACGTGAAGGATGTTACGGAGAATTAAAGCTATTTATTTCCTTTTACCGTAATTTTTTATGTCCAATTGGATGTATTTATTGTTTCTCACTCAATGCTGTTGATTTCGGAGCTCAGAAGGCTACATACTTGCTCGCTGTCGATAAGGAACTCGCGACTGGGTGTGAGTGAGTGTTGTCATCATTTCATTATCGTCAGCGAGCAGGTCACGGAAGTGGCCCAAATAAAAAGACTTGCCCAGATGGCCGAACTCCACGGAAGGGAACACCCAGCCCAAAAATAATACACAGATTGGTAATCGAAATAGTACTACGCATCCGCAAGAATCAGGTCGTCATCTAAACATAATCTGGTATGTCTACAGCGTGACTGGCAATTGCAACTAAAATGCCATGTCGATCGTGGTATTCTCCATCTGAATAAGCGAAACATTTCTCAGTATGCAACAAACGTTAAATCTGACCTCCTCTCCGTAGCAAACAGTTCGCTGATGTTCCACATCAAATCTCAACGTTCTCAATGCGATGTTGTGAAATGAAATTTATTCGGACGTCGAGTAAACGTTTATTCACAGGATAACATTTCTCTCTGCTTAAAAACCTTCGGATCAAAGACTTGAAAAATAGTACATGGTGAGTCAAAAGTCGCTGTACACACTGTTATGTCAAAAACCCTGCAAGAATATGGAAATCTGAATATCTCAACAAGGTATGGGTCAGATGGCCTATCTTTCACGATAGGTGACATGGGAGTCATCTTGAAATCGGTCATCTTGAATCTAAGTCAATTTTTTAAAAATAGGGTCGTGTGATGTATCAGAAAACACCATCATTTTCTGACAAGTTCATACCTGTAAACAGGTTCGAAGTAGTTGTTATGGTTCAAAAGTGACAACACGTTTTGGTTGAAATTAACGGCTGGATTCTTCTCCATAAAGGACAGTTTTTAATGTGTTCAACATAGTGTCCTTCTCGATCAACGCTCATTTGAAGGCGCTGAATCCAGTCATGCAATCGCAGAAGGATCTCCATGGAAGTGCTGGCACACGCTTCTTCAGTGCGTTGCTCGATATGGTGACTGGTCCTCTTTTCCTATGCATATACGAGTTGCATTAAATAACCCCACAGATAAAAGTCGTGTGAGAACAGGTAATCTGAGTTGCCATTCCACAGAACCAAGTCGGCCAGTCCAATGATCAGGAAATTGACCATCTAAACACTGACGAAGAACTGTTCCGTAATGCGATGGAGCCCCATCCTGTTGAAAGTAAGAAGAAAAGCTACCAGCTTCATTCAGAACTAAGGGAAACACCACTTCTTGCAGCATTTTCAGGTAGCGTTGACCATGTAGGTCCTGGTCAATGAAATTGGGTCCAGTTACATGGGTACTCCATATTCCACACGACACCATAACCTTAACACCACAAACTACCATGAAAAGTTCAATCCAGTGTGGATTCTGGTCACTCTAGTGTCGTTGTGACAGTTGACTTCACAACTGGCAAAAAAAAAAAAGTTTGCCACATCACTGAACCGAATACCTTGTGCAAAAGAGGGATCTTGTTGAACTTGCTCTAGGATTAACGTGCAAAACTGCATAGTTCTGTCTTGGTCATCCTCTGCTGGGTGCTGGAGTAGCTGAATCTTGAATGGATATCATTGAGAGGCATAAAGGATTCGTACAATCGATGACTGGCTGATTCCACATTCTGCTGGCAAACGTCGTGGGTTGCGTTAAGGGCTCTTCAGTAGCACTTTTTAGACGGTCATTTCGTGCCTTGCAAGCAACAGTCCCAGTTTCTCGGAATTTGGAAATTAATCAAATGACTCTGAGCACTATGCGACTTAACTGCTGAGGTCATCAGTCGCCTAGAACTTAGAACTAATTAAACCTAACTAACCTAAGGACATCACACACATCCATGCCCGAGGCAGGATTCGAACCTGCGACCGTAGCGGTCGCTCGGCTCCAGACTGTAGCGCCTAGAACCGCACGGCCACCTGACAGGTGTATCTGGGTGCCGGCTCTTAAAATCGGCCGCTATGAGACGGAAATTCTGTTCTCCAGACGTCAGAATGACCTCAGTTCTCTCCTCTTTAGTCAAAGCCATCTTCAGTTACCTGTAAAAGAAGACAGTGTTTTAACTTTTGAACCATAACTGCTACTTCGAATCTGTTTACAGGAATGATCTTGTCAGAAAATGCTGATGTTATCTGATATATAACAGTACCCAATTTCCTTTTAAAGAAATTGATTTAGATTCAAGATGGCCTATTTCAAGATGGCGTCCTTTTTTAGGTACATACCGTAAAACGTAGACATCTCACTGGAATATTCAAGTTCCTCATTACTTCACGGTTTTTAACATAACAGGCAGTACTGTGACCTTTGACTCACCCTTTATAATGCAGCACACCTCGTATCACACATTGTTGAAAGTTAATCCTTCTATCAGGTCTGAACGTTTACTTACTGGTGATCTTGAGGAGCAGGCTATATGCTGATGCCAGAATTTGTCTCTTACCTGATTTTAGTTTCTGTATTTATATATCTCAAAATAGACATAACAAAAAGTGTGCTCGAAAATGAAGGAGCTCTATGCGACAAGAGGCTGTGTATCCGAAAACGTCATTTCACTCACTATTTGTCAACGCCAGAGACATGCTTTACGTTAGAACGAGTTCACGGAGAAGTGCTTGAGGCTCCACGGCCTGTGACTGTAGAATCCACGACGGCGGACGTTCCATCAAGAGAGCTTTCACTAGAGGTACGTTTCCTTCTAAGGTTTCTACATCTACATCCGCAAGCCACGGTACGGGCGGTGTGTGGCGGAGGGTACCCTATACCACCACTAGTCGTTTCCTTTCCTGTTCAACTCACAACCAGAGCGACGGAAAAGCGAGTGGCCATATGCCTCTCTGTGAGCCCTAGTTTCTAGTATCTTATATTTGTGGTCCTTAAGCGCAATGTCAGTTGGCGACAGTAGAGTCGTTCAGTAGTCAGCTTAAGATGCCGGTTCTCGAAATTTTCTCGATGGCGTTCTTCGAAAACAACGTCGCCTTCCCTCCAGGGATTCGAATTTGATTCCCAGAGCATCTCCGTAACACCTGCGTATTATATACTAACATGGTATCTGTTCTTTCGGACATGTCCGAATGAACAGATACCATCTTAGTATATATATAGTTAAGGCTCACCGGCCACTTGACCATCTTCTTCTTCTGTGCGAATGCACGAACAGTGCCCGAACTCTTACGGGAATCGGTAACGCGCCGCGAGTAATGAGTATAATGGGCGGGGGCACTACGAATGTAGTGCGGGACAATACTTTGAGAATGTGGGTTTCGCAGGAGGCGAGCCAGAGATAAATCCCTGCAGTCGCGCTATCGTCTGTGTCCTCGGTGTCTCAGATGGATAGAGCGTCTTCGATGTAAGCAGGAGGTCCCGGGTTCGAGTCCCGGTCGGGGCACATATTTTCATCTGTCCCCGTTGATGTATGTCAACGCCTGTAAGCAGCTAAGGGTGTTAATTTCATTGTAATTTCACACTTACGTTTTGTTCGACCCTACCGGTAACAAATCTAGCAGCCCGCTTCTGAATTGTTTCGATATCTCCCTTTAATCCGACCGCGTACGGATCCCAAACACTCGAGCAGTAGTCAGGAATAGGTTGCGCCAGCGTTCTATATGTGGCCTCTTTTACAGAAGAACCGCACTTTCCTAAAATTCTCCCAATAAACCAAAGTCGACCATTCGCCTTCCCTTTCACAGTCCTCATATGCTCGTCCCACTTCATATCGCTTGCAACGTTACGCCCAGATATTTAAACGACGTGACTGTCTCAAGCAGGACACTACTAATGCTGTATGCGAACATTACGGCTTTGTTTTTCCTACTCATATGCATTAACTTACATTTTTACTTGTCAATCATCACACCAACTAGAAATTTTGCATAAGTCATCTTACATCCTCCTACAATCACTCAGTAGCGACACCTTTCCGTACACCGCAGCACCACCAGCAAACAATCGCGGATTGCTGTTCACCCAGTCTGGCAAATCAAGTATGTACATAGAGAACAACAGCAGTTCTATCACTCTTTTCTGGGCCACTCCTGACGATATTCTGGTCTCTGATGAATACTCGACGTTGTGGACAGCTACTGGATTGTATAGCTTAAAAAGTTTTCGAGCCACTCACATACCTGTGAACCTATTCCACATGCTTGTACCTTCGTTAACAGCCTGCTATGTGTCACCGAGTCAAATGCTTTCTGGAACTCTAGAGATATGGAATCTACCTGTTGCTCTTCATCCATAGTTCGCAGTGTATCATGTGAGAACAGGGAAAGCTGAGTTTTGTACGAGCGATGCTTTCTAAAACCATTCTGATTCGTGCACATAAGCTTATAGGTCTCAAGCAAATTTATTACATTCGAACTGAGAATATGTTCATGGATTTTGCAGCAAACCGAAGTTAGGGCTACTGGTCTGCAATTTTTTTTTTTGGGGGGGGGGGGGGCGTTCTTTCATCCCCCTTATACACAGGAGTGACCTGCGCTTTTTTTCCGTTCGCTTGAGGCTTTGCACTGGCGAGAGATTCACTGTAAATGGAAGCGAGGTAAGGGACCAATGCCGTGGAGTACTGTTAGCGACGAGATACCCACGTCAGGGGAACATTAAAATGCACAAGAAATTGCAGGAACCGTCAGCCGTCATGAAACAAAGACACTAGCATCGTGGTTTCAAGAAAACAAAATACGTCTCCTGGACTGGTCTACTTAAAATCCCGATTTGAATCTTGCGGAGAAGTTCTGGTACGCATTGTGGTGTCACCTGTATGTTAACTGGAATCAAAAGAGAGCTCAGTTACTGTAATCCACCATGCTTCAGGCAAAATGGAAACAATTTCTGTCTTCAGTGTACTAGACTTTAGTCGGAACCCTTGTTCGAAAGTCACTGTTGTAGCAGGAAAAATGAAGCTGATTGTCATATGAAGTTAACATTTTCTAGGTTATTAGGCCGCGTCATGTTTCTTCTGAAATGTTCGACGTTTCGACCCCTCTGCTGGGATCTTCCTCAGGATCTTTTGGTGTCCACTAGTACCAGAAAATTTTAGAAGAAACTAGAAGCTAACCTAGAAGATTTTAACTTCAGTGACAACGGCCACGAAAGCCTGCAGACTTACATGCTTGTCATATGTTCGGAGTTTTGTGAAATTGCAGACTTTTGGCCTCGAACTGTAGTTACACGATTTTTCAGAGGTTCAGTAGAGTAATAGTAATTGTCCAACAAGGTCATATCAAGAAAGCAATAAATGTTTTCTTCACTGTGCCCACGTTGCATAGTGAGCAAGGACCACACTATAAGTTTTACCTCCAAGTAGGCCGAAATAAACGACAACAGTAACGTGGGCTGTTGGACGAGAGAGCGGTGCCGTTTGGCACGCCGTTGTGGTCGCGTATGGCCGTTGGCGAATCCTCGCAGAGTTCAACAGCCGGCCGCGGGTTCAGGGACGGAACCACCTCCTCCTGCACACCTCCCCCCCCCCCCCCCTCCACGACGTCGATCCGTACGTTCTGTTCTGCCCGCTGACAGGAACGTGTTCCGTTTCCTACATTGTGCTTTCCGAAGCTTTTTGCAGGCGTTGTAGTAGCTGCTGGATGTGACACAGGCCGTGTCATTGTAAAGTAAAACTTCCTTCTTTGCGACAGGTTTGCTTTAGTTTTTGATCTTATTTGATGTGCTCTCACTATTTGTAATAGTGTACTAAGTAGTCCAGTAGTACTATTAACCACAATGTTACGCCACTGCTGTGGAATATAATACTCAGAGAGGAAGTCTACGACAGTCGCAAATGTATGAATTATTTATCAGTTTTAACAGAAACAAAACTGACTCAACTGTTCTTTATCTCCGAAGAAGACAGAATAGACAATGAACTTGCCGAGTTTCAATGGCTCATCACTACATCTGACAGATGAATGGACAATGTATCTCTGAAGGTAGGCTGGTAGTCAGCACACTTAGATTCGCGGTGTCACGTACGGGTACATATAGGGACTGCGCCATTTAAGATACGATAGTCCGTCGTGGTCAGCACAATGATCAAGGCTGACAAGAACTGTCCGAAGCTACTGACGTGTCGCACTGGCAACCACTACATCGTAAATGAATGCAGGAACAGCAGAGATGTTACCCGGTAGGTCAGTGAAGCAATTATTAGCATCGATGCTTTCTGGTAGCAAACAATGCAACGCAGTAAGAGCCGAAGCGTGGCTCACTGTTCCACTGTCGAACAATGTGGGTCAACGGTGATGGGTCCTTCCAACAAGGTTACGACTACTGTCTTCTCCAAGCCGAGCGTTCTGGAGAAGGGTGTTACAAATCCTCGCTCGAACATTTAAATTTAGATTTTTCTTGGACTTTCTAAACCGATTAAGACGAACTTAGCGATGGTTCTTATGAAGAGGACACAGGTGGTTTTATTTGCCCTTCGTTGTCCAGAGCGCATGTAGTGATCTGGTAATCGACGGAACGTTAAATCCGAATCTTGTTTTCATTTTGTCCATGACAGATATGCGGTCGTGTTTGCAAACCTCAGCGTAAAATGTACCCTCATCCACCTTTCACAATGCAAAAGCACTAAAACTGACGAATTTCGAAGGCGCAAACGTTCATCATCAGAACTGCGAGACATGGTTTCCTTCCGGCGTTTACAGTGTTCAAATAACGTAGGGAAATGCAGCGGGGTCACGCCGTCGACAACTGTCGATATTTCGACAGGTGACTACACTGCCATTTTCGAGGTAACACTGCAGCAAATAAGGGCTCTAAAAGTGAATTTAAAACTCTCTCCCTCTCTCCCTCACTCTCTCTCATTTTCGCACACACACACGCACACACACACACACACACACACACGCACGCACACACACACACACACACACACACACACACACACACATAAACAGTTCAAACACTAGCGCCAGCACACAACCATAGACGACCGACACCAGAAATTATCGATAGCGAAAATTAGTAATTTTGTTTCTCGTGTGGTGGCGCTAGTGTTTACTATGTGTGTGTGTGTGTGTGTGTGTGTGTGTGTGTGTGTGTGTGGGTGGGTGGGTGGGTGGGTGTGTGCGTTATCTTTCCGGAATCGCTCTGACATTCGAAGTTTTAAATTCATCTGCACAGTGCATATTTGCTGTAGTTTTGCCCTGACAATGACAAGGTTCGGCTGTCGAAATATCGGCGGTTTTCGACGACGGCATCCGGCTGCATTTATGTAAATTTTCAGAAAATCATGAGATCTATTCTAATCTTAGAATAATGGAAGAGAAAACAATAAAAAACAATTAAAAATTCGTGGTCAATTCTCTTCTAAAATGTGCTTCAGCATCGTTCGGCCAGCCGGTAAAATAAATTGAAGTGAATCGCTGTATGCAGTCCGTGAATGTAGACTGTGTAGCAGCAGCAGCGATTCCCGTATCAGTCCATATTCCTGCTTTAAAAAGACAGCCGCATACAAACACACACGTAGTGCGACCGAGCACTTCGTGTGCGCAATCAAGAAATCAGAGACACTCACCAACATGATTAACGCTTCTGCAGAGATTCCCGATTTCGAATCTCTTCACGTGTTTCTCCACTGTCAATTTTTTGACAATAAAGTAGCTAACCACAAACTTTGATGTTGCTCAATAAAAGAGCTGTTACGTGACAAAGTAGTAAGAAAACGGGAGAGCTACATTTTCTAGGTTCGTACAACCAGCCTTAATCAGTGGCGTGGAAGTATCAAAAGCCGCCAGCCGGGAAGCGAAGCTTTTCAACACCACTACTTGGTCAGGAAGACAGCAATCTCGACACTTTTGGCGTCCGACTAGGAGCGAGCTCAGCAGAAAATTGTTAGAGCACAGACCAAATTGCCTTCGTTATCCTCGTTACGTTATGTAAGAGACTGGGTAGAATATAATATCTCCTAGCCGGGTCTGACTACGCTGCAAAGACACTGTAACAAATTCGTTAAGCAAACGTAGCGGAACTGAGGACCGCTGAAAAACTCGAGACAGCAGAACCGATTCGGTCATTACGAATGACGTCGTAGAGCGGTACCCCCTCCGGACGACATTCAGGGTGACAATAATTGAACTACATGAAAAAACCGTAAATTAGTTACAAACTACGGCGTGCACACACTTTATTCAACATGTAATTGTCGCTACAAATATCCGGATTTATGTTATGACACGTTCGATATGCCTGCCATCATTGGCGATGTTGTGGCGCAGACGAATAGCTGTATTCTGAATGACCCACTTAAGTGTCGAAACATCGATGCTGTCGATGACCTCGTGAATGGCTGTTTTCAACTCAGCAATGGTTTTGGAGTTATTGCTGTACTCCTTGCCTTTAATAAAGCACGATAAAGAGGAGTTGCATGTGTTCAGATCCGGAAATATTGCGGCCAACCGAGGCCCATGTCAGTAGCTTCTGGATACCCCAGAGCCAGAGTGCGGTCCCCAAAGTGCTCCTCAGGGACATCAAACACCCTCCTGCTTCGATGGGATCGAGCTCCATCTTGCGTGAACCACGTCTTGTCGGAATCAGGGTCACTTTGGATAATGGGGATGAAATCATCTTCCAAAACGTCCACGTACCATTCGGTAGTCACCATGCCATCAAGGAATATCGCGCCGATTATTCCATGACTGGACACTGCACACCACACTGTCACCCTTTGAGGGTGAACAGACTTCTCGATCGCCAAATGTGGATTCTCAGTCCCCCAAACGCTCCAATTTTGCTTATTGACCAGCCCATCTAAATGAAAGTGGGCTTCGTCGCTAAACCAAACCATATTCACATCAAAGTCACGTTCGTCAGTTCTGTGGACAATAGTGTTGCGAAACACGTCAGCTGTTCCATGGCTCTGGGGCTTAACGGCTGATGGTTTTGAATTTTGTATGGGATGAGATGCAAGGCTTCAGCAACAATTTGTCACATTGTCTCGCTGCTGATTCCCATCTGTTGTGTAGCTCGTCTAATCGGTTTCCTGAGGCTGGTTTGAAACAGCGTGTGCCTTCTCGGTGTTTTTACGCGTTTTCACCCTTTCTAGACGACCGACACTGCCAACGCTGTCACCACGAACACTAACTGTTCTCTCAAACTTGCGGATCAGATTCTTGATTGTCAGCACAGCTGAACCGGTTGTGCCGCAGTTGGGCTGTTATTGCTCGCATAGTAGGCCTTCACAATCGCTATACGCTCAGGCACACTGTATCGTGATATTTTTACGTGCAAATGGCTGACAGCAACAAGGCGTGTGCGCATGCTCATACAAATTGCCATTATGCTCCACGACCAACAGTGCAGTTTAAACGTCCTAATGCAAATCGTTTAGAAGTTATGACGATTTTATTTCATATAGATCAATAATTGTCATCCTGCAAAAGCGTCACCCCCACTGGCTTAGACTCAATGGGTAGGATTGACGGTTTTCGTGTCGTTCGCACTCAATTCTCTGGTACTGGTATGCTAACTTTTTGTGTGTGAAATTGTTCTAGTGTTGGTCTTACACTTACTGCCTCGCGAAAACCTACAGACAGTGAAGTCCAACAACCAGTACTGAAGTTAGCACAACAGCCAGCACAGATAAGTAGTCCTGGAGTCTACCAGTACGGCTTCGGTCGAGGACAGAAGCTGTCCTACAGCTCCAGCGCTGCACGGGTCTGACGGCCTACCGTATCGGCGGCCCTATATTCTAAGAAATAATAGTCCAGTTTCTGCTGGTCTCCAGCCTGTGATGAGGAACGACACAGAACATTGTAGGGAGTGTGTGATTTGTACTCGGACAGCAGACGCATGAGGTTACCATGTGCTTGGTACACAGTACGACAATCCTCTTGTCAGACGTGATCGCCCTCACATTCCCATGCTGATCAATAAGGCCACTGTCACATCAGAATCTCCACGAATCTGGATATTGCACTATTTGACCATCCAGGTGAATAGAGTTCCACAACGAAACTCTTTTCAAAGTTTTCCGTGTGCTGCTCACGTTGGCTCACACAGGCACACCGCATTTTAAAGTCCTTCACAGTGATCACTCAACATCGGGTGCCGTGAAGGTCACTTACTTACCCTAGCAGGACAGGTAACAACCCTCTCATGAACAACGTTTATGTGCTCTGCTGGCCATTCAACATTTATGTGCTGTGCTGGCCATTCTGCCTCTCACAGGGAACTTCAACTCTAATAATTTACAATCTGCCGGTGGTATGTACGTGTACGAAGTTTAATCGACATTCAGCCATATATTCTGGCTCCTTCACGTTTTTGTAAGGCAGTGTATGTTCGCTGCCGAGTAGTGTAAGCTGGCAAAGAGTCAACAATTGTAACCTCCATCCTACCTTGAAAAATTACAACTGATGAGCACATTTTGTGCCCTGAAATTTACCCCTAGTCACTTTATCTGACCCATGAAAAAGGCGCTCTGACAATTTTGCAAACGATAGGAACAAGCGAGCTTGCGCAAAGTCCAAAAGACAGTGGTGAGGCCGCCTACGAGTGTAAGAGTCATACCTTGTACGTTGCACTCGTGCGGGGACAAATGACTTTGGCAACTGTTACCTGCTGTTCATAATAGCTTACAACACTTAAACAGCGTGCTAAGTGCAACAATGGATCATCTTATAGTCTGAACACTGGAAGATCTCAGAGCAACAGCATCGGCTACGACTTACTATGTTTGCTGAAAATTGTTTATCACGTAAAAGCTTAACAGGGAGCACTTGTGCAATGCAATCACGAATTTAAGTTCAGATTTGAGCAAGAACCATGCCACTCCACTTAAGGACCTGAAAATTCCAGTATGAATGCGAATAAACGTAGTTTAAATTGGTAATACCGGAAAAGTGTAAGTTAATTAATCTCCACGACATAACTGCAATACGTAAATCAGATATTTTTCCCAAGAGGCAAACCACGCAGTTATCGCCAAAATGGTGATGGATAAAAATGGGACTTAACTTCTGAGGTCATCAGTCCCATAGACTTAGAACTACTTAAACCTAACTAACCTAAGGACATCACACACATGCAACCCCAAGGCAGGATTCGAACCTGCGACCGTAGCGGTCGTGTAGTTTCTGACTGAAGCGCCTAGAACCGCTTGGCCACAGCGGCCGGATTGCTGATGGATAAACAAAGAGTAAGAATAGTTTACTCCCACAGGGTCGCAAAAGAAAATTTGGCAGTTATTATAAAGTTCTACCTACAAATAATAACACCCATACTCCGAATCAAGCAGATTGTTAACAAAGATACGATATTCTACATGCGAAGTTCGCAGTCAAAAGCTCGCGATACGATAAGGTTTTATTTAACGTGACTTTTAATTTAATATAATTGCAAGGCTGGTAGCAGGGTGCTAATTTACGAAGTTCCAATATTTGTCGGTCAGATGTGCTCATATTCACACGAGGTAACTTGGGTGCAAGACCACTTGTTACATCATACTGCCCCGGGCAACAACTCTGCCGCAGACGACAAATACGAAGCAACACGGAAAAGGAAGGAATTCTGCCAGGCTTCATTTTCATTGTCCAACGCCTATCAAACCCCTCAGTTCATACGGAGAATGTCCGGCACTTTCTCGCTTTCACAACGACGCCTCTTATTAGACTGAATGTCTGTGATCAAGAAAAGTGATTTGCATTGAGCGTGGAGCAGTCATGCGATATAGGAAGGCCGATCGTTCTAGACATCCGTCTTTCAGTAGCGACTTAATTTCTTCGACATCATGTTCGATTCCATCCGAATTATTGTGCCCCACGACTGTAATGTAATGCAGGACAGAAAGAAGGTCAGCATCGGTCGTATTGTCAAAGGTGTTTTTTATTGCATTGCAGATCTAGATTTCAGCTGGCGCGTAGCTGTCATCAGTGCTGTAAACAAATTTTCTTGTATTATTTATATTTGTAGCAGTTACGATAGGTGCACTCTCAGTTGAAATCTAGATCTGCAATGCAATAAGAAAGATTGAGGACATTACGACCGATACTGACCGACTTTCTTTCTGTCTTGGATTTCGTCGATGGCTGTGGTTGTGTAAGGATGTTCTGTTCAGAAATACTGAAGATACTGAAACAGAGAGGCTCGATATTTCTTCACTTATTGGGCAAAATGAAATAATGGTGCTAAACATCATAGTGGAACAGTAACTATAATGCACGTAGTTTGTACCCATCCCAGCACTTTGCTTTTCACACTGATTTTCCGTGTGAAGTTTTGCCACTATCCCTTGTGGGTAGGCACGCTGTTGAGCCACTGTTCTTCTTTCATCAGATCGCAATGAAATCTGGGTGCAGGAACAGACAATTCAAGGAAAATATTTGATCCCAGCACTCGTTCAACAAAGCAAAATAAGGAACTATAGGGATTTGAAGTGGCTTTTCTTTTATTGCTGGAGAAACGCAGTTTCTAATAATCATAACAGTTTGGCAAAAATAAAGAAAGAAAACTCTTATGAACAACAACGTATAAAACAAGCAAAGCAATTTAGACGAAGGTAAAGGTGGTTTGATCTTCTGAGCACTATCTCTGTTGGAGAGTGATAAGGGAGGCCATGAGCCGCTGCCTATTGCAGAATCCGATCTCAGCATTCGACTGAAGTTATGTAGAAAAATCACGAGGCACCTTCGCTTCATATCGATTTGTACTAATTTTTTAACCACAATAGTGCTGCACATTTCTACCACAGGCAAAACAAAGCCTCTGAAATTGATTTGCTTCAGTTAAACGTGTCAGCAAACTTTATGTCACAGTAGAACAAGAGTTCACAAATGTGAGAAGTTTATATTACGTTAGACGTAGGCTACTTTTTGCTTCATAAATCCAAAGCGGGCAGAGCCTCAAGGGTGTACGTCACATCTTACAACAAGAACACGTAATAAATTTTTACAAGTAAAGAGATATACGAGGGTAATCCCAGAAGTAAGGACTCCTATTTTTTTTAAGTACATAGACCTGTTTATTTCTACAATGGTTTACATCAGTTTACAGCTTGAACATTTAGCTATTTTTCGACATAAACACCATTTCTGTAGATGCATTTTTGTAGACGCTGTGGCAGTTTTTGTATGCCCATGTCATACCAGCTCGCCGCTATGCTCTTCAGAAAGTTATGAACCTCTTCTTTCACCTCGTCGTCGGAGCTGAATCGCTGGGACCACAATTAACGCTGACAGGTACTGTGAAACTCTGAAAAAACTCAGACGGGCAATTGAGAACCGGAGAAGAGGAATGTTGAGCAAGAGCGTACACATTCTCCATGACGGCGCTCGCCACACATCGCTCAGCGAACCATTGCTCTCCTGCAAGAGTTTCAGTGGAACATAGTCACCCACCCACCCTATAGTCCTGACTTGGCGCCCAGTGACTATCACATGTTTCCTTGGTTAAAAGAACATTTGGCTGGAAAGCGATTAAAGCCACGCATCATCATACAGGAAAATCAACTTACATTACTTATTTACACAGGTCGTATACTACAGACAACTGATCGCTACATCATTTACCTGACGAATTGTGTGACAGGGATATAGGCAATTTCCAACTCCTGTGGACAACTACGGTCTGCCCTTGCTGCAACCGTAGAGTGAGTGACATCGTGTGCCATCTGTCTGGACATCATGCACGTGGTGTGTGCGTGTGGCGACCAGCCAAATGTGTTCCCATCACCACGGCAGTCAAGGTTCCCACAAGACACGGAAACACTAAACTACAGATCTAGGGGGTACCATTCTTTTCACAGCTCAGTTCCGATTTAGCTAACAAAATACGTCATACTTTCTTTGATTCGGTGGGAAGTTGGGACCCGTTATCCTCTATCAGACTGTGTGGTGGACAAGATCCTGTGCGACGAAGCAGTGCCGCATAGACTTTCAGGTCTTTTATCGCATGTAACTGCGAGTACACACCGCTGTCGATGTTCACATGCTTCCGATGCTGGTACAATAAATCATTGCTAGATCCTACAAGAAGACAATGTTCGTGTAGTGGTTGACTACTCTCACAGCAAACGTTCACTGCACATGGCACCCAGACCGATTTCCAGACCAGAATACCACAGAGCATCAGCAAGCTTGTTGCCACTGGCAACAAAACTGAAAGCAGTTTCCAAGAGCGATGTCAATCACGTCCTGCAGAGTTCGTAGATATCATTAACGAGCATCTAAAATCACTGTCTTCGGTATTACTGCTAAGGGTAATCAGTGGATATAGAAACTTCTTGCGGTATGCCTCACTGACAATTCCGTGTAGTACATATGAAACATATTCTTAGACTTTTTTTCAGTCCTCACTCTTCTGACTGGTTTGATGCGGCCCAACACGAATTACTCTCATGTGCCAACCTCTTCATCTCAGAGTAGCACTTGCAACCTACGTCCTCAATTATTTGCTGGATGTATTCCAATCTCTGTATTCCTCTACAGTTTTTGCCTTCTACAGCTCCCTCTTCTCCTTGTCAGTGTTTTCCACATATTCCTTTCATCTCCGAGTCTGTGCGGAGCCTCCTCAATCCTTACCTTATCAGTCCACCTAATTTTTAACATTCGTCTGTAGCGCCACTTCTCAAATGCTTCTAATTTCTTCCGTTCCGGTTTTATCACAGTCCATGTTTCACTACCAGACAATGCTGTGCTCCAAACGTCCATTCTCAGAAATTTCTTCCTCAAATTAAAGCCTATGTCTGATGCTAGTAGACCTGTTGATCAGGAATACCCTTATAGCCAGTGCTAGCCTGCTTTTTGATTTTGTCATAGATTATTTTGCTCCCTAAATAGCAGAATTTCTTAGCTTGATCTATTTTGTGTCCATAAATCCTGATAAGTTTCTTGCTGTTCTCATTTCTGTAAATTCTCATTACTTTCGTCTTTCTCCAATTTACTCTCAATCCATATTCTGTACTCATTAGACTGTTCACTCCATTCAGCAGATCATGTAATTCTTCTTCACTTTCACTCAGGATAGCAATGTCATCAGCGAATTGTATTTTAATTACGCTTCTGAACCTACCTTTTATTTCCACCATTGCTTCTTCGATGTAAAGGTTGAACAGTAGGGACGAAAGGCAACATCATTGTCTCACCTCCTTTTTAATGCGAACACTTCGTTCTTGGTCGTCAACTCTTATTATCCCATCTTGACTCTTGTACAAATCTTATATTACTCGTCTCTCCCTATAACTTATACCTACTTGTCTCAGAATTTCAGACTCTTGATCCTCTTCATTCACATTGTCGAATGTTTTTTCCGGGTCGACAAATCCTATGAACATGTCTTAATTTTTCTTTAGTCTTGCTTCCATTATCAACCGCAACGTCAGAATTGCCTCTCTGGTGCCTTTATCTTTCTTAAAGCCGAACTGATCGCCATCTAACGCATCCTCAATTTTCTTTTCCACTCTTCTGTATATTATTCTTGTCAGCAACTTGGAACATGAGCTATTAAGCTGATTGTCCGACAATTCTCGCACTTGTCAACTCTTGCAGTCTTCGGAATTGTGTGGATGATGTTTTTCCGAAAGTCAGATGGTATGTCGACAGACTCATACATATTACACACCAACGTGAATAGTCGTTTTGTTGCCACCTCCCCCAGTGATTTTAGAAATTCTGATGGAATGTTATCTATCCATTCTGCCTTATTTGATCTTAAGTCCTCCAAAGCTCTTTCAAATTCTGATTCTAGTACCGGATCTCCTATCTCTTCTAAATCGACTTCTGTTTCTTATTCCATCACCTTAGACGAACCTTCTCCCTCATAGAGGCCTTCAATGTACTTTCTCCTTCTATCCGCTATCTCCTCTGCATTTCCGGCAATAATTTCTTTTTCGATATCTTCTCAATTTTCATGCAGCCATTTCATGTTAGCTTCCCTACACTTCCTATGTGTTTCATTCTCAGCGACTTGTATTTCGGTATTCCTGAAATTTCCTGTACATTTCCGTGCTACCTTCTTTCATCTATCAAATCAATTATTTATTCTGAGATAGAAAACAAGTTCATTTTCTGGGTTTGTTCATTCATGTACTATCCACTTTCGCTTACTTCCGTAACATTCGATACAAAGCTATCAGGGTTTTCGTTCTTTCTCTGTTTTTTTCATTTGATTTATAGAAATCAGTAATCATAAATCTACTGTACATTTTTTTTGTGTTTGTGTACTGTGAATGAGTAAAGTCTCTGATATCTTCAAAATGCACTACATTTGACGAGGTATTGTCTATTTACATATGACATAGTCCACATCTGCGTTAGAAGAATGTTGGTGTAAACAATAAACATAAACCTACAACAGAGGTGAAAATGCGTACGCCACCGCGATTTGCTACCAGGAAGAACAGTCCGTTCACCTTCCTCAGAGCAACGCTACATTACGTCTCACGTATTGGTAGTATCTCTGGAAGGACCACCCAGCCTGTTACGAGCCTATGACACGACACACTGAAAAACCGTCTGCTGCATGAAGTGGAACTCCTATAACATTTACCCATTTAGTATCGTTCCATAGATCGATAGTAGGAAGATCCTGAATGATACGGAACTTGTCAACCCAAAAATGCGTAGCACATTTTTGCTAAGAAATAAATTTGCTGACATTCCTTTCGCAGGTCTGTAGTGAAATGGTCCTCAAGAATGTAGACTAAGTAAAAAATATGAAACATATTTTCATTTACAAATTAATACCAAACTTGCCCAAAACATGTTCACTGCGCAGGCCCTAGTCCACTCACAGCACGATGGTTTGAATTATTTGCTGTCCTATATGCAAATATGATGTGCTATGTCATGCTTTACATACTCTTCATTTCTTCATTTCCACTAATGTACACCACAGCTTATGTGGAAACGCGAGGGCGTGCTGAAATTCAATGCCTCCGAATGTTTTACGTCAAAATTCTTAAAACTTTTTAAATAACACATACTCTATTGTAATTCTACATCTTTATTATTCGTATCTGCATCTTTATTTCTCAATATAGTCACCCTTGTGACGAACGCATTTCTTCCAACCTGAGACCAGTTTGTTGATACCGTCACTATAGAATGTCTGACTTTGTTGACGGAGCTACAACCTCACCTTCACTTGCACCGCTGCACCACTATCGAAGTGACGTCCTCAAAGATATTCTTTAAGTTTTCGAAACAGGTGAAAATCTGATCGGACCAGGTCGGGACTGTATTGAGGATGATCGATGACAGTGAACCCAAGGCGTCGGGATGTTGCAGATGTCGCGGCGCTCGTGTGTGGCCTGGCATTCCCATGCTGCAGCAGGGGGTGCCCCATGTGTCGATGAGCTCTCCGATCAGACTCAACTTGAGTACTCTGTTTCTCACGCACCGACATGGTTACGTTACACACTGCCATGTTACAAGCTACAATGTGGATCCGTTTAGCGATAGAGGGCTGCAAATATGTAGACATGAAGAATAAAGATGTAGAATGTTAACATTTCCAGTTAATGATCGGTTCATTTCGACCAGGGTATCCAGTCCATTCCATGTAAAAAAGCCAACACCATTATGGAGCCTCTGTCAGCTTCCACAGTGCCTTGTTGATAACTTGGGTCCATGGCTTCATGTGTTCTGCGCCACCAGCTTTTACCAACTGATAAGCCGACGGTCTCTCAGTTGTCTAGGGACCAACCGATATTATGGTCACAAGCCCAGGACAGACGCTGCAGGCGATGTCGTGTTTTTAGAAAATGCACTCGCGTCTGTTGTCAGCTTCCATAGACCGTTAAACCCAAATTTTGCCGCGCTATCCTAAGTGATGTGTCGGCAGAAGTGCCAACACCGTGTTGTTTGAGGAAGCCGAAATGCACGCTATAAGCTCACGCAGGATGGCGTGAGGTCTGAAACAGGATACTGAATGAATGCTATAAAGAAAAGTACGTAGCTTCTGGAACACTTAACTTTAATCCATAATTGGTGAACATTGGTCTTGTTACTGTACATGCTTCATTAGATACATAGCAAAGGATAAATGGCGCCTTGCTAGGTCGTAGCAATTGACTTAGCTGAAGGCTATGCTAACTATCGTCTCGGCAAATGAGAGCGTAATTCTCAGAGAACCGTTCCTAGCAACGTCGGCTGTACAACTGGGGCGAGTGCTAGTAAGTCTCTCTAGACCTGCCGTGTGGCGGCGCTCGGTCTTCAATTACTGACAGTGGCGACACGCGGGTCCGACATGTACTAATGGACCGCGGCCGATTTAAAGCTACCACCTAGCAAGTGTGGTGTCTGGCGGTGACACCACACTAAATATACTTTCGTTGTGCGCCCACATTGATTACTGCGGTTATTTAACTCAGGGTTGCTTGTCTGTTAGCACTGACAACTCTACGCAAACGCCTCTACTCTCTGTCGTTAAGTCAAGGCCGTTGGCCACTGCATTGTCCGTGATGAGAGGTAATGCCCTAAATGTGATATTCTGGGTACGCTCTTGACACTCTTGGATCGTGGAATATTTTTTTTCTCTAACGATTTCCGAAATGGAAAGTCCCCTGCGTATAGCTCCAACTACCATCCCGCATTCAAAGTTTGCTAATTTGCGTCGTGCCGCCACATTCACGTCGGAAACTTTTTCACATGAACCACCTGAATACAAATGACAGCTCGGCTATTGCATTTCCCTTCTGTACTTTGTGTACGCGATACTACAGCCACCTGTATTTGGTTGTCGCTATCCCATGAATTTTGTCTTGTCAGTGATAACTTATTTCTAGGGTATTCTGTTATAATTTATGTCAGTGACAACGCCCTGTTTACACAGAACGGGATAAAAAGAGAATAGAAACTACCTAAGTCATTCATTACGGCTTTCGCGAAGAGACACAGCAGCACCAATGACGTGCAGATCTTAGATTTCACCTATAATACCAATATGTCATGTCGTAATATAAGGAATTCACTTCTCTTTGGTACTACACACTGTTGCGACCAACTTATTTGATGTCTGAGCATACGTCGGATTCATGTGCAGCGTGTGATGGCGAACGTCCTCTTGTCAGCGGGAGCTTGCGGTAAGTGACTGGAGGGCGGGGGTGTGCATAGAGGTATGTCAGTGTAAAGGTTATCATTATGGGGTCCTTCAGTTCTGTCACTCAATAAAGTGGTTACACACAGAAATCAGCAATTTTGAACTTCGCCTTCAAACGTTCCTTTACCATGGGAAATACAGTAGTACTGCCCTAGTTTAATTCTCGCACCATTGCAAAGACGAATGATATAGGTATTAGTGTCAGTCATCAGATGGCCACAACAGCATCATCACTAAGTGTATCTAGAACATGCTTACTACAGTCCTTAAGGGGCTCCGGAAAGGCTCAAAATCATGAAAAGTTCAATTTTTACTTTTTTGCGTTTTCTGAATCTGCAGACTATTACCTTTTAATAGATATATAATTTATTCAATTCCGAAGACTACAACTATTTTTAAATTTTTTTTCAAATGTGTTCTACATGGGCGTGACCCACTGTGGCGCTGTTAAACTGCTGTCAAATGGTGTTATTATTAACGTCCGTGTTCATCAGGTACATTTTAGTGATGTGAGATAAAGTATGTGTTGTGGCTAACCTGTGATGGTTCAATATATATTGCTGGTGTGATTGTCGATTGTTTCATGTTTATTTACTCTGTCGTTATCTCGAAAATATTCGTACTTAATTCTGTTTCTTGAGTCTCTGTTTTTTTGAAGTATAATAATGAGTAAAAGTAAAGTTATTAGAAATCCTCTGAAGGCTTTTAAGAAAAGGAGAAATGTTGGAAAGCCAAAGGTATTTAGAAATATGGGAATGAAGATAGGTTCTAACATGGTACGAGCGATGCTTGCTTAGACAAGGAACGCCTTCGGGCTGCAGACAGGGCTGTAAAGAGTCTAGAAATACAAGCAAGAGTAAACAGGAGGAGGAACAAGAGGAAGCTGGAGGAGGAGTTTGCAGAGGATGAAGATAGTCCATCCTATGGACCTGGAATGCACTAAAAAGTTAATCCAATCTTTGTCGCTCGATTCCCAAAACTTTTATTTCCTCATACTAATTACATGTTTTCTAAGGATCTTCCAAACATATTTGTTTCAAACTTTCAGTAAATGTTAGACAGTACCTTCTGCATAATTTAACACAGCCTTTTTCCAAAAAACTGTATATTTTTGAATATATAAATAAAAAATTGCAAAAAAATGTTGTGAATTTTCATTACAATTGAAAAAGAATCATCTTTAATAACTGAACTAAAATTTTGTAAAATCCCTGTGTTAAGTTGTAGCCCATATTCCAATAAATAATCTGTAAAAAGTTCAACTTCCTACCTCAAATACTTTGTGAGGAAAGATGTAATTTATAAGCGTTATTTTAACATTGCAAGTATAGGGCGTTCCGGAGCCCCTTAAGTTCACTGTCAGCTACAGCAACAATGTTACCACATGTAAGAGTCATTCTAAGTTGCACTTAGTAACAACAGTGTAGTTAAGGACAGGTTTTTTAGTAAGCGTGTTCTGGAGATACTTTTGGTGACGGTGGTATTGTTGCCTTCGTTATACCTAGACACCAAGGCTTCAGTAACTTCGGTTATGTACGAACTATAATTTTATGTCTTATTGCGACCATCGATACTACAAAATTTTATCAAATAAAGAGATATCGCAAACAGAATTATTTCCTCTACCCGACGAGAGGTAATGCCACAACCATCGTTCACTGAAAACGCGAATCACGCTTCTCTCACATAACATCCTGAAGCCATTGATCAAGTTAAGCAGATGGATGCATTAATTTTTGAATTCAGAAAAGCACTTGACTCACAGTTACATTTGATTCAGTACAAGTCAGGGTTAAATAAATTACGTTTACCAAATCTTCGCCGGCCTGTGTGGCCTAGCGGTTCTAGGCGCTTCAGTCTGGAACCGCGCGACCGCTACGGTCGCAGGTTCGAATCCTGCCTCGGGCATGGATGTGTGTGATGTCCTTAGGTTAGTTAGGTTTAAGTAGTTCTAAGTTCTAGGGGACTGATGACCTCAGATGTTAAGTCCCATAGTGCTCAGAGCCATTTGAACCAAATCTTCTCTGCGGCGGATCCCATACTAGACGAGATTAACTCGAAGAAGAAGGGGACGAAGCAACATCTATCTTGAATGGACGGATGTAAAAGTAACTTGCCTTATTTGGAACCTTTCTGTTCGTGATGTATGTTAATGACGTAGGTGACAACATTAAAAGTAACCTCAGAGTTTTGTGGATGACACAACTATCTGTAATGAACCACCGCCTGAAAAGCCTGCACAAACGTTGAGTCAGATCTTGATAAGACTTCAAAATGGTGCAAACGTCGGTACCTTCATTTAACTTTTCAGAAAGACAAAATTGTGCTGTTCACAAACCGTTAAAACATATCATATGACTACAATGTCATTCAATCACTAAATAAATTTTTCCAACTCATACAAATTCCTGGTTGGAAGAACTTGTAGAGATATGAAATGGAATGATCACACAGGTAAATCATATCGACTTCGGTTAATTCGTAGGATACAGTGAACACGCAAAGAAATTACAAAAAAAAGTGCTTGCAAAACAGTAGTGTGAAATATACTACAATAATGCCCATGTGTGTGCGACGCATGATAAGTAGGGCTAACAAGGGTTATCATTGAACGTATGCAAATTAGTACTGCACAAATGCCACAGTTTTATTAGGTCCATGAGAAAGCGTCGCTGAGATGGTGAGAAACCTAAACTGCTAGACACTTGAAGACGGACTATCACTCAAAAGCATAATTATGAAGATTCAAAAACCATGTACTACAAGCCCCTACGTATTGCACCTGTAGGTATAACGGAAATAAGGTACTTACAGCGCGTGCAGAGGGATTGAAACATTCTCCCCGTCGCTTCATGCGGGAATGGCACGGGAAGAAAGTTTAATACGAGATTATGTTCAAAAATGGTTCAAATGGCTCTGAGCACTATGGGACTTAACTGCTGTGGTCGTCAGTCCCATAGAACTTAGAACTACTTAAACATAACTCACCTAAGGACATCACACACATCCATGCCCGAGGCAGAATTCGAACCTGCGACCGTAGCGGTCGCGCGGTTCCAGACTGTGGCGCCTAGAACCGCTCGGCCACTCCGGCGGGCGAGATTATGTTCTATGTACCCTCTGCCATGGACTTGCAATGTTTTCCAGAGTACGATAGGGTAGTGCAGAAATTGAAATGTTTAAATGCAAAGAGAGGATCGAGTAATAGGGCTCTTGAAATGGAATTTAGCTAATCGACTTGAGTGAGAGAGAGACTTTGATATGGCGTGTGGTACCAGGGACGCAGAGATCAGGAAGAGTTGCTGACTTGCAGCCGGTACGAGCAGTAGAGGCGGGAACTAGTAACTGTATTACGTGAAAGGTTATCGACGGCATTGTTTACAGTTGTCAAGCAGAGATTAAAATGTTACCAGACGAGTTGCAAGACGTGTAAAAGAAATGGAGAAATCCACTGTGTGGAGGAGTGCACTGTCGTAATAAGAAAACTGACCACCAGTCGCAAGGAACACCACTCGCGAACGTTGGCTTGAGCAACGGCGACCGGGCTGCAAGTGCCCAAGGCGGGCGCGGCGACACGGGAATTCCCGCGACTAGGCCCTCCTGGTTGCGTGTTCGCTGCCGCGACTACCGCAATAATGGATAGTGTCGGAAGTTCCATGCGGCTTTTCGCGGATGATGCTGTAGTATACAGAGAAGTTGCAGCATTAGAAAATTGTAGCGAAATGCAGGAAGATCTGCAGCGGATAGGCACTTGGTGCAGGGAGTGGCAACTGACCCTTCACATAGACAAATGTAATGTATTGCGAATACATAGAAAGATCCTTTATTGTATGATTATATGATAGCGGAACAACCACTGGTAGCAGTTACTTCTGTAAAATATCTGGGAGTATGCGTGCGGAACGATTTGAAGTGGAATGAGCATATAAAATTAATTGTTGGCAAGGCGGGTACCAGGTTGAGATTCATTGGGAGAGTCCTTACAAAATGTAGTCCATCAACAAAGGAGGTGGCTTACAAAACACTCGTTCGACCTATACTTGAGTATTGCTTAACAGTGTGGGATCCGTACCAGATCGGGTTGACGGAGGAGATAGAGAAGATCCAAAGAAGAGCGGCGCGTTTCGTCACAGGGTTATTTGGTAACCGTGATAGCGTTACGGAGATGTTTAGCAAACTCAAGTGGCAGACTCTGCAAGAGAGGCGCTCTGCATCGCGGTGTAGCTTGCTCGCCAGGTTTCGAGAGGGTGCGTTTCTGGATGTGGTATCGAATACATTGCTTCCCCCTACTTATACCTCCCGAGGAGATCACGAATGTAAAATTAGAGAGATTCGAGCGCGCACGGAGGCTTTCAGACAGTCGTTCTTCCCGCGAACCATACGCGACTGGAATAGAAAAGGGAGGTAATGACAGTGGCACGTAAAGTGCCCTCCGCCACACAACGTTGGGTGGCTTGCGGAGTATAAATGTAGATGTAAATGTAGAATGCACGCTGGTTTTTCTCGCTGATTTCGGTACTAACACGATCGACTTCTATTGACGACCTCCCCAGGTTTAGATGAGACGGTATGAGCGACTCTGCGTGCGAACAGTAATTGGTTGTTGAGAGGAATTTTTGACGTTCTATAGAAGCTTCTGAACCAAGCACTATTTTTACCATTTATTCACACGTGGGGATTAACAACGTTTCTATTGGGAATCATAGCAGCAATACTATGTTTTTCGCCACACACAACACCCTCTGAAACTTCCTGGCAGATTAAAACTGTGTGACGGACCGAGACTCGTACTCGGGACCTTTGCCTTTCGCAGGCAAGGTAATGGAGGAATTAAAGCTGCGAGGACGGGTCGTGAGTCGTGCTTGGGGTGCTCAGTTGCTAGAGCCCTTGCCCGCGAAAGGCAAAGGTTCCGAGTTCGAGTCTCGGTCCGTCACACAGTTTTAATCTGCCAGGAAGTTTTATATCAGCGCACACTCCACTGCAGAGTGAAAATCTCATTCTGTCAACACACTCAGAGGTTGAACAGGTTTTGTAATCACTCAAAAAAAAAAAAAAAAAAGAATCTGCAGGATAAATAGTTATTACTATTTTGCATTTAAATTACTTTGTTGCCGGGCTTGATGGCTTCACTATTTAAACTCGAGTACGGATAACCGCATGCAAAGGGTTTACCTACATCGAGTAATCAAAACTAGTTCAATAACACTGTACCAGAAAGTACTGGAGTAGCAATCACAGATTCGCAACACCACAGAGTACAGGTGTGATAAAAATGAACTGAAATTCTCCAACAAAGATAAGTCCACGATGGAATAACAACAGTATTGTTGAACTGAAATACTGTATTGTTGTCTGATAATGTGTGTGTCCTTTGGCAGCAAACGAAAATAGCAAGGTAGTTTAAGAATCGGCTACAAAACCGGAACGACTATAAAAGAGACAATAAAAATAATAACAGACGTTTCTGCTAACTTTGGGGAGTAGCATGTGCAGCCAGCGATAAACAAAACACATGGTATTACAAAGTATAGTAGAACTCTAAGTATCCACATGAATCAGGAGCGGGCCCCATCTCGATAGTCAAATATCCGGATAAGTGAATAAATCGCGAAAACAGTTCATTAAGGTAATTATGTGTATAAGTGCTTCTCTAATATGAATTTTATGTCTATAGAACAATGTTGTTTAGATCTTGTATAGTACTGTACACACATACAGTATCAGTTCTTGAAAATATCAGTGAGTCAATTATTTCGGTGTCTTCCATCGTTTTGGTGTGTCACTTCTGCTACACGGTGAACACCCATATATGGTCACACTCAAGCTGGAGGTCAATCCATATAACCGCATTGACAGGACACGCAGACGCCCCACCAGCTAACTGTTCCACATGTGGTTCAGTGACTGGCCATCACTTTCTTCTTTGACACTTTGAATAATTTCATTGCCACTAAGAATTTGGAATTCAGGCTCCGAAGAACCACAGGCATGCCGCTCGTCTATATCCTCTGCACTGCATTCTCAACGTCTACGGATTTTCAAAAGAATCATTCTTATGTGCTCAACGGTATTTCGTCCTCTGCCCCTTTCATTTCTCTTCCCTTTCACCCTTTCTTTTCATTTTAGTCTTTCTGTACCGCATCTTTACTTGAAACGCCTTTCAGTTTACTCCTAGCTCTTCAGTGTGGTTGTCTTAACTAAATTTCATGCTTCCGTCACCATGTAAGATCAGTCCTTCAAATTTAAGTTTTGCCGATAAGCAAATCTGTCAAAAGGTCCCTCAAGAAACGTCTTCTTAATGTTGCTTCATTGTTTCCATAACCGATTGGTCAATTGGCTGCAACGAACACGTTTCATTTGGCGGATTATCTTCTCTATCAAGAAGACTTTCTGTGGTGGATGTGTGCACAGTCCAAATTAATATCACTTGGTTCCCCCTTTCCCTATGGCCTTTGGATATTTTTTTAGCAAAACAAAGCAATAATCATCCTGGCCTTTGGTTGATTCTTGTAAAATGTGGAAAGATTTTTAAATCCTAGAGTATTTACGATTTTCCTATCAACGGAAGGGGTATTTTGTGGTCTCCCATAGAGTCAGCACAATTCTGCGTGATAACACGGTCTTTACTAACCCTGTGACCAGGAGCACTAATTAACCTTTTTGAAGCCAAAGCCTTCCAAATAACAACTGTCTCATCTGCGTTATATAAAAATTCTGGGTATAACATTCTGATCCAGTTTTGAATTTTTTCAATAAAATTTTCTGCTACTTTTGAGTCTAGTGGGCCTTGTAATTGCTCACTTTAAGTGAAGACGAACTGTCGATTTCTCGGCTGAAAGTTTTACTTTTCGCAAACAATTGATCCTTAAATATGGTTTCCCAAAGCTCACTTAAATACGGCCTCTGTTTCCTGCTGTTTTCATCGATTTTCTCGACAAACCCTCATCTTAACTCTCAAGGACAGCCACAAAGGTTAAAATTGGTGACTTGTCTTGTTTTCATGTCTGAAGTTAACATCTCAGCTGCTTAAAAAAAAAAAAAAGGTTCAAATGGCTCTAAACACTATGGGACTTAACATCTGAGGTCATCAGTCCCCTAGACTTAGACCTACTTAAACCTAACTAACCTAAGGTCATCATACACATCCATGCCCGAGGCAGGATTCGAACCTGTGACCGTAGTAGCAGCGCGGTTCCGGACTGACGCGCCTAGAACTGCTCGGCCACCGTGGCCGTCAGCTAACTTCTTACCATCCATGCCTTAGAATAATTGTTCAAGGACTTTGAAAAGTGCAACTTAACCTCTTACCTGTGTTTACATTCCGCGCTGACCAGTTGCAGCTGTAGCGGCGCATCGAAAGCTACGTACTAATTAATTGCTTGTGAATAGTGGTTTATTTAGGAACTTTAGTAGTCTTCAACCGGTGTTCTTGGTGTTTTCTGGTGAAAGAATTTCAGAAGAAATTTTTGGAAACTGCTTCCAGTTTCGTTACTGTGTTATTAGACGTTTGATTTTGTTTCTGTGTTAGTGTTTTGTCATATTCTCATTTTTTGTTGATTAATACTGTCAATAATAGTAGTTACTTTCCTTGTAGAGCAAGTTTGTGATTATTGTAGTCAGTTTTTTACATCTTCTTATTGTAGTAGCGGAACTTAGATAAAGTAGTTTTCTTGTTTCAATAACTGTAAAATTTTACCATGAGTGAGATGTGTGGGCTTTGCCGTAGGTTCGTGAGTAGTGGATTGCGGTGTGAGACTTGTTCGAAGTATTTTCACTGGGGGGAATGCAGTGGGGAAGCCAGTGGGCATTCTGGTGAGATCCTCTCCTGGAACTGCAGGTTATGTAGGAAGAGTAGGTTGATGAGCAGGAGCGTAAGATCTATGCCCTTCAGGTGCAGTTGAAAAACGCACATGAGGAGCTAGATAGTATGAGGAAGTAGAAGGGGATTGGGGAATGGGAGCTGGCTGTTGGCAAGAGATCTGCTAGGAGAAGGAGATTTTCAGATAGTTTTACTATTGGTGTTTGCAATGAGTCTAGTGGAGAGGAATCTTTAGTAGCTGTAGATGTACGAAGTATGCAGCAGACCTCAGCAGTTACGGTGGCTAGGACAGTTGCAAAGTCTAAGAGAAAGAAGTAGGTTCTGCTGTTAGGTAGTTCTCATGGTAGAGGTGTAGTCCAGCAGTTGCAGGAAGTGTTGGGGAGTGAGAACCAGGTTACCAGCATCGTGAAGCCTAATGCTGGATTGGCTCAGGTGGCTGTTAACATAGGGGGGTTATGTAGGGATTTTACTAAAGAGGATCAGGTAGTGATTGTGGGTGGGGCTGGTAATAGTATTGACAGGGATGGGGAGTATGACATAGATGGTGACCTGGAAAAGAGACCACTCAGACTGGCAACACGAATGTGCATTTCGTGGAACTGTTTCAGCGTCACGATCGGCCTCATCTTAATACAGCCGTCAGGCGTAATAACATGAGACTTGGGGGTGCGCGGATGACAGAAGGCATGAGTCACATTTCAGTGGTGTCGGTGGAGTCCATCAGCAGGACGGGTTTCACTAGACATGGCCTGCACCTCAACAGGCATGGAAAGGGGAGGTTGGCAAAGCTTATAGGTGACAGCATAGATGGAGGTGGTGGGATCACTCATGGGAAAATTACTGTAGTAGTGGGTGTTAGAGCTGTACCTTTTTTAGATTGAAGTCAGCTGATAGGTATTCCTGCTTAAGGGAAGTCTCTCTAACAAAGCAACCACTTTCGACAAAGCTTAGGTATCCGATTAATGAGAGAATTATATTTCATCAAAATATACAAGGTATTAGAGATAAACTTATTGAACTGCTTATAGATGTTGACTCTGAAATTATTGGTATATTTGAACACTTCTTAAATAAGGAGATAATTCAGAGGCTTCCTTTACCATGATACAGGTTGGCTGGCAGCTTTTCTAGGAGTCTTTGCGGTGTGGGGGAGTAGACATGTATGTGAAAAACGGTATCCCATTTGAGTAAATTGATGTTTGAAAGTACTGCACTGAAAAGGTGTTTGAATGTTGTGCAGGTGTGGTTAAATTTAGTGGAGCTAAACTCCTAACTGTTGTTATTTATAGATCTCGAGACTCCGATTTCACAACATTTTTGCTCGAGCTAGAGGAGGTTCTTGGTTCACTTTATAGGCAACACAAAAAGTTAGTTATATGTGGCGCCTTCAATATCAATTGTGTAAGTGATTGTGCAAGGAAAAGGATGCTGGTAGACCTCCTTAATTCATTTAATCTTATGCAGACCGTATTCTTTCCAACGCGAGTGTAAGGGAACAGTAGAACAACAGTAGACAACATTTTTGTTCATCCCTCATTACTAGAAGGGCATTCTGTTAGCAAAAAGGTGAATGGCCTTCCAGATCATGATGCACAAATTTTAGCTCTACAAGATTTTTGTGCTGCAACACATGTTAAATATAGTTATAAACGTTTTTGGAAAGCTGATCCAGTTGCTGTACAGACCTTTGTAAACCTTATCAAGGAACAAGAGTGGCAAGATGTTTATAGTGCTGATACAGTAGATGGTAAATATAATGCTTTCCTCAAGACTTTCCTCGTTCTCTTTGAAAGTTGCTTTCCGTTAGAACGTTCAAAACAAGGTACTAGTACAAACAGGCAGCCTGGTTGCCTGACTAGAGGGATAAGAATATCCTGTAAAACAAAGTGGCAATTATATCAAAAAGTTAGAAATAGTCAATATCTAAATGCAGCAGCCCATTACAAACAGCATTGTAAGGTGCTTAAAAAAGTTATTAGGAAGGCAAAAAGTATGTGGTATGCAGATAGAATAGCTAAGTCTCAGGATAAAATTAAAACCATATGGTCAGTCGTAAAGGAAGTGGCTGGTCTGCAGAGACAGGTCGAGGATGTAGAATCAGTGTGTAGTGGGAATGTCCGTGTTACTGATAAGTCGCATGTATGTACAGTATTTAATAATCACTTTCTGAATATAGCAGGTGAACTAAATAGAAACCTAGTCTCAACAGGGAATCATATATCGCTGGTAGAAAAAAGAGTTCCCAGACTGTTACCTGAAATGCTCCTCCATGATACTAACAAGAGGGAGATTGAGTTAATAATTAAATCACTAAAGACGAAGAACTCTCATGGATATGACGGGGTATCTAGCAGAATACTGAAGTATTGTTATATGTATGTTAGCCCAGTACTTAGCCATATCTGTAACTTTTCCTTTAGGAGTGGTCGGTTTCCTGACCGATTAAAGTACTCGGTAGTGAAGCCACTTTATAAAAAGGGAGACAAGGATAATGTTGACAATTATAGACCTATTTCTATGCCATCGGTGTTTGCTAAAGTTATCGATAGGGTTGTATATACAAGGTTACTGGTGCATTTAAAATCACATAATTTGCTGTCAAATGTACAATTTGGTTTTGGAAATGGTTTAACAACTGAAAATGCTATATTCTCTTTTCTCTGTGAGGTCTTGGAGGGATTAAATAAAGGGTTGCGAACGCTAGGTGTTTTCTTTGATTTAACGAAGGCTTTTCACTGTGTTGACCACAAAATATTACTGCAGAAGTTGGATCATTATGGAGTAAGGGGAGTAGCTTACAATTGGTTCGCCTCTTACTTTAAGAACAGAAATCAGAAGGTAATTCTCCGCAATACTGAGAGTAGTAGTGATGATCAGTCCCAATGGGGCACTGTTAAGTGGGGCGTTCCCCAAGGGTCGGTGCTGGGGCCACTGCTGTTTCCTATTTATATAAATGATATGCCCTCTAGTATTACAGGTGATTCAAAATTATTTCTGTTTGCTGATGACACCAGCTTGGTAATGAAAGATCTTGTGTGTAACATTGAAACAGAATCAAATAATGTAGTTCATGAAATAAGTTCGTGGCTTCTGGAAAATAATTTGATGCTAAATCACAGTAAGACTCAGTTTTTACAGTTTCTAACTAACAATTCAACAAGAACCGATATTTTGAACAGACAAAATGGGCATATTATAAGCGAGACGGAACAGTTCAAGTTCCTAGGCGTTCGGATAGATAGTAAGCTGTTGTGGAAAGCCCATGTTCAGGATCTTGTTCAGAAACTAAATGCTGCTTTATTTACCATTAGAACAGTATCTGAAATAAGTGACAGTTCAACACGAAAAGTAGTCTACTTCATATATTTTCATACGCTTATGTCATATGGTATTATTCTTTGGGGTAATTCTTATGATTCAAAAAGGGTATTTTTGGCTCAAAAACGGGCTGTTCGAGCTATGTGTGGTGTAAGTTCGAGAACTTCTTGTCGACCCCTATTCAATAGTCTGGGAATTCTGACATTGCCCTCACAGTATATATTTTCTTTAATGTCGTTTGTTGTTAGCAATATTAGCTTATTCCCAAGAGTTAGCAGCTTTCACTCAGTTAATACTAGGCAGAAATCAAATCTGCATGTGGAATGCACTTCCTTGACTCTTATGCAGAAAGGAGTGCAGTATTCTGCTGCATCCATTTTCAATAAGCTACCACAAGAACTCAAAAATCTTAGCAGTAGCCCAAACACTTTTAAGCCTAAACTGAAGAGTTTCCTCATGGCTCACTCCTTCTATTCTGTCGAGGAGCTCCTGGAAGAGCTGAAAAATTAAGCAAATTCGAGAGTTACATTGTTGATTTTCTTTATTTAAACTTACGAATTGTCGCAAGAATATGTTTCTTATATTTCATTTTATCTGTTTCTACTATCGTGTTATAATTTAATGTATTGACTAGTTCCATGACCATCGAGACTTCTCTTAATTTGGTCCCACGGAACAATAAATAAATTAAAATTAAAATTAAATTAAAACCAGGGGGAGGGTATAGAGGGGTGTGGTATAGAAGGGGAACTCAAGGGTAACTTAACAGCAATACCATTCACAGTTCATAATTTTTAACAGAAAATTTATTTAACAGTTGGCAAGCTTAATTTGAAATTGCACTCTTAATTAATTGCACGTATTTATGATACTGAAACCTTAAGGATAAACTTTTTTTACACATCTCTTGAAAAATCTCAGATATATATAAAATTATAATCCCTTAAAAAAAAGACATAGTTTTCTTTAAAATACACTGTAACACAAATAGGTTTAACAAATTCTGTTTGTTTAAGTGTTATAAATTTTTTCAGTTTTTGATTTGAATTGTTTTTTGTTTGACTGCGTGAGTGTGTACTGATGTAAGTTTTGTGTCTGGGCATGTGCGCACACACACACTAGCGTGCGCGTGTGTTTAACTTTTTTTAGTTGTATATTTATGAGAGGAATGGGATTTGTTATCATATATTGAGATTTAGTTCTCAGTCAATGTACACAGAGAGTGGTTAACTGCACGTGAACATGTAGTGGCTTCTTTTCGGTCTGTGTTTTGCGTATGTGATAGTTTTCTCACTAAGTCAGGAGAGGCCTTTCATTATTCATTCTAACTATTTCAGTGCTTTCCTCTTTTGTAGTAGGCTTGTGATTCATTTCTGTTAAATGTTCTGCAAAAATTAAGTAAGATATTCCATATTTGTATCAGCTGTCGAACTAAAAAGAGTTGGTAACATAAAAACAAATGACACTCTGTATATAGAAAATGGCAATTATAGTGCTGTGTTTCTAAAACAAAGTGACCACAAGTAGAACTACATGCTTCCAACCTATCTTCCATGTGAGAGAAAGTTACTTGGTTTAAAAATAACGAGTTAGACGCTGATCTGTAAACATCTTTCAATTTTGTCATACAACTTCCAAGAACTGTTTTAAGTCTCCGATCTACACGTGAAAAAAAAAAGTAATTTTTCAAGACATCCATGCAAAAGAGGTGAAACTGATCTGGGTGTATAACTAAAAATTAATGTGCAGAGTGCCATAGGCCTTTTTCTTCTAAACTTCTACAGTTTAAATTGTAATTGCGTCATGAAAACGTAACATTCTAAATAATTCCATAATATGAATTTCAGTAAATTCAAATTATTATAATAAGAATACAAAAAATTTAAAACAAAAATCAGTGTTTTATGTCAATTGACGTATATATCAGTATTTTACTTCCTGTATATGTTAACTACTGTTAGAATTGTCGAGTGTTTTAGAATTTACACCAGTGCAACCACTGTCGGTGGAAATACAGCTTCTAGCAATGACTTATATCAGTATAATTATAAAGTTTCTTTCTGTGTTCAAACGTAATTTTGCAACTTACATTAAATAATTTACTTTCCGAAACGAGAAACCGGAATAAATTAATTTTGAAGAATACCAGGACCACCACTTCCACTTGCAGCACACTAAAATTGAAATTAATAGAGGTCAAAAATGGAATGTTTACAATGAACTTTCGTCGAAATCGACGATCCAAAAGGGGAGAGAAATATGTTGCGCTTCCTGCTGTCAAAAATTTTTTAAGACTTTGCATTACAACCGTTTTGTTGGATTAAGTTACAATTAAGATTCAATATATGTTTTGCACTCGGGAGGGTTAGTATGAACGTTACAACTTGGTGGACGAGCTGAGATGATACATAAGCAATATGTACTTCAGTACATTTGCAGCTCAAACGTGACTTTCAGGAGAGTCGAGTATCAGTGTCGATCAGCATTGCTGATTGTCAACACTGCAAAACAATGTAGAACATCAAGGATATGCCAATGAAAATTCACCCCATGCATACAAATATCTGCAGCATGAGTCGAAGGCCCAACTGCTCAGTTACCCGCATCTAGTTTTGAACGGCGTAGCCAAACATGACATGATAATAGGACAAACGTTGGATGGACGTTGGACAGCCAGTTATCTTGCCTGGGGTACTCCCCATTCATTTGGCATCAGAAGAGCAATGTTTTTCTTGCTGATTTGTGACTAATAATTTTTCCGTCCCTCTTTTAAAATCGCACTTAAGTTGCTACAGTTGTGTCTAAGACATGAATTAGCTTTCAGTCGAGACACTTTATTTGTGTTACATAACGCCTGACTACTGGAGATAACACAGACTTGCAAACATTTCATTATCTTTCCACTTACAGCTAAAATTTCCGCCTTGTGTTGTAGTTATTGACAGGAGATACGGATCGCATCACGTCCTTTGTTCTTTATTTTTCGTTATGCAAGGTCATGCTGATTCCTAATGGGACCCAGACCTAAGACAATCGAAGTAAACGGTGCCGCGGAGTTAGCTGCAACTCAGCGATCAGTTCGACAGGTAAAGTGTAACCAGTGATCGATACTTCGCTTCTCCTCTGATGTGAATGCACGTATTTACAAGTGTAGTGGTCGCCGAAGATTGGTTTGACTCATCTAAGCTCTCTCTGACAATACAGATTACGATGAAGACAATAGCCATTTTAATTATTTTTTCTTTTATTTAATTTTATTTAACACTATTTTTCGAATAGGGAGGGAAGGGGGTAGGCTGTTTATTCTTCATTCTAACTTGTTATACACGAAGCACAATCTGTCAAAGAGAGTCGAGAAGATTTATCAAACGATTCACATGTAATTCTCGTCGTTTGACAGCAGGACCATGGTTAGGCGAGGATGGTTTGTGTTGATGCAGCGTGTAATAGGTAAGACACCGTATGTATCACCTGTAAAGTAAATATGTCGTCAACCGTAAGTTTCAATTATATACCACAGTGCTTTACTGTACACAGCTCCACCTTCCACCTGAGCATTAGCTACACAAATCACTTATTGAGAACGAAAACTAAACGTGGAATAAGGTTCATGATGCAACTTTATTTCTCCGTAGATGCGAAATACGACAAGGTCATGTAATTTTTAAGCACCTGGAAACAAATCCTTGAAAATAAAAAAAATACTGACGACTAAGTCTAGACCACTGGATCTTTAATCTGACATATACACGAGTAGCCACAAAGCGACACATACGGTCACTAAACGCTTATCGATGGCAACGAAATACGAGGGGCGTTCAGAAAGTAAGCTCCGATCGGTCGCGAAATGGAAACGACTATGAAAATCCGATAAAGCTTTGCACAGATGTGTTGGGTAGTGTATCTAGTATAACCCCAGTTAGCATCACGTCGCTCTTCTCATTTCTGAGCTCGCAGTGAGTGCGTAAAGATGTCTAGAAAATAGTGTCTGCCGCCAAGTACGAGGGCCTGGTGAGAAATTTCGCCTGAAGCTGTGCAGCTAACATTACATAACTGTCGTGCTGTTTCTTCTTCAAGACAATTCCCAGCCGCATTCTGCAGGGGCAATGAAGATGCTCCTGCATCGTTTTCAAATGGAAATGTGAGATTACCCACAATACAGTCCGCAATTGTCTCCCCCTGAGTTTCATCTCTGGTCACATGAACCGCTGTCTTCGAAGACAACATTTTGACACAGACAAAGAGGTGTAGGCCAGCGTGGAGAATTGGCGGAAAGCACTGGCGGCTACCTTCTATGATGAGGCTATTGAAAAGTTGGTACAACGCTATGACAAAAGTCTAAGTCAGAACGGCGACTACGTAGAGAAGTAGCTGAAAGGTGTAGCTAATTGTTACAAGTAAAACATTTGTGATGTTCACTGTGGTTTCAATTTGGCAATCAATCGGAGCTTACTTTCTGAACAGGCCTCGTAGAAGAAGTAATAACAAAAACGAGATGGAACGACAATTAACTATTCACGAGTACTGGATCAAAACAGAGGAGGAAACTGAAGCCATAACTGTAGGTCAGAATGGAAGAGAACAGTGGAAGTACGGACAAGAAAAGCTTCCGACGTTCTTTGGAAAGTTCGGAATACTTTTCAGAATTTCTTTTTTTTTTTTTTTAATCGAGATAAAGAGTTATAAATGTCTTGTCATGTTCTTCCATGTTTGAATATTCTTCGCTTTACTCCTCTTTCCAGGACTCAAGTTCTATTTCTGTATGTATGCCTCATCGTACTTTCCATACGTATGTCCTGTCTTCTTTTTTCATTTTTTGTGGGACCTCTTTAGTTCGTATATTACTTGTTCCCTTGACTTTTAACATCCTTCTCTAACATCACATTGCATACGATTTTCTTCTTTGGTGTTCCGATTTTCCTTCGGTCCGGGTTTCACTTCCTTGGCGTAATATGTTACGCACTCAGAACAGTTTTCCTGTATTCCACGTGAGTATCCGGTACCAGTAGACCATCTATTGCCCGCAGGTGCTCTACTGGAATCAAGTACTTCTATTGGTCGACTAAGGAAGGAAATACAGAAATGCTCAGCATAAGAATAGAAAAGACCAATATTATTCGCCTAACACTCTTCGAAAGTGCAAAGATGCGAAAGCGAAAAGTGTAAATAAATGGAAACCGAAATGGATATCACAAAAGTAGTCTGGTTCACCGTAGAGAGAAGCCACAATAACATTTCGAAAAATTAAAAGCGAAGACTTCAATAGATAGGTACCAATACCAATGCATTGATGGTCTCTTTAATGGGGAAGAACTATCTGATGAAGTGATGAAGAAGAAATATATGTCAGTTTGGAAGATTTACGCATCCATTTTTAGAGTCAGAATTGGAATGATCTTTGGAAGACTTGCGATCTGAGAAGACACAAAGGATAGATAATGTTTCTCCGGATTTGTGGATTGATTGGAGGAAATGGTACCAAATGATTATTCAGTTCATTGGTAGAATCGATGAGACCAGAAACGCATCAACGGACATTCACAAGAATGTAATCAACACAGAAAAGGCAGATACAGGTGAGTAGTATCACACAGTCAGCCTAACAACTCATGCATACGAGTTGTTAATAATAATAATACATGAAAAAGAAAAATGAGATGAGACTCTGCTAGGCGACGTTCAGTTTGATCTGAGGAAAGGGAACGGCGCAAGAGTGGCAGTTCTGACGATAAGCTCCATTATGGAGGTAACACATAAAAAAATCAATACACATTCACAGGGGCTTTCGACCTATAACAGCGTTCAGCAATGTAAAATGGTGACAGATAATATCGTTAGAAGAATTAGGTGTATCCTGCAGGAAAAGATAAGTAATGTACTACATGCACAAAAACAAACAGGCAATAAATACGAATGAAGACCGAGGTAATAGTGCTCGGAAAAAAGTAGTTTGTAAGGGAGGGAGGCATTATTGTTCTTCTACTGATCAATCTGTATATCGAAGACGCAAAAGAAAAGATGAGAAATAACTGCAGTACCTGTTGAATTGCGTGAGCAGTCTGATGAACACTTAATACTGGCTTAGCACTCCGTCTTCAGACCACGAGTGGCCTACCGGGACCATCCGACGGCCGTGTCATCCTCACTGGAGGATGCGGATAGGAAGGGCGTGGGGTCAGCACACCGCACTTCCGGTCGTTATGATGGTTTTCTTCACCGAAGCCGCCACTGTTCGGTCGAGTACCACCTCAGTTGGCATCACGAGGCTGAGTGCACCCCGAAAAATGGCAACAGCGCATGGCGGCCTGGATGGTCACCCATCCAAGTGCCGGCCACGCCCTACAGTGCTTCGGTGATCTCACGGGAACCGGTGTAACACTTAATACTGACATAGAGTAAACGAAAGAAAGTCGAAATTATTGAGGAGTGTATGAAATAGGATTAGCAGCAACTTGAGGACCATGCAGTAGACCAAGTGAAGAAATTCTCCTACCTGGGAACAAAATACATGACGGACGCAGCAAGGAGTACATAAGAAGCAGACTAGCACAAACAAGAGCATTTCACGCCAGAAAGAGTCTATCGGTATAGACCACAGGCCTTAATTTGCGGACGAAATTTCTGAGAATGTATATCGGGATCATGGCATCGAAAAGAAGCGAGTATTGAGTCGTAGAAAACAGGAAATTAGGTGAACCGAAGTGTTTTAGATATGGTGTTACTCAAGGAAGGAAAACGTGCAGTGGACTGCTAAGATAAGAACCGAGGTTCTTGGAGAATCGGTGAGTAAAGGTATGTGGAGGACAGTAATTAGGAGAAGGGACAAGATGGTGGGACATGAGTTAAACATCAAGAATCAATTCCATGGAACTAGTGAGTGCCGCAGAATGTTGGGCAAGATACAGATTTGGATGTATGTAAAAAATGATTCAAATGGCTCTGAGCACTATGGGACTTAACATCTGAGGTCATCAGTCTGCTGGAACTTAGAACTACTTAAGCCTAACTAACCTAAGCACACCAAACACAGCCATGCCCGAGGCAGGATTCGAACCGTAGCGGTCGCGCGGTTCCAGACTGAATCGCCTAGAACCGCTCGGCCACTCCGGCCGGCGGATGCATGCAGGAAATAATTGACGATGTTGTGTGTAAATGCTATTCTCAGATTAAAGGTTTGTCACAGAAGCGGACAGCGAGGTGGAGCTGCTTCATACCGTTTAGAAGGACTGATGACACACACAGTAAATGGCACAGGTGAGAGTAGAACTCGCGCAACGAGGGTTCCGTGCAAACTTAATTACGTTTATAGACAGTTAATGCACTCCGGGAATCGAGGCTCTCTACCATATTTGGCTGTTATCGACAATGATACTGGCAAGTCCCAGCGACTCCAACATTTTAGAGACTATTTTAATTTCAGCCGGCCGCGGTAGTCGTGCGGTTCTAGGCGCTCTAGTCCAGAGCCGCGCTGCTGCTACGGTCGCAGGTTCGCATCCTTCCTCGGGCATGGGTGTGTGTGATGTCCTTAGGTTAGTTAGGTTTAAGTAGTTCTAAGTTCTAGGGGACTGATGACCACAGCAGTTGAGTCCCATAGTGCTCAGAGCCATTTGAACCATTTTTTTTTTAATTTCAATAATATAAATTTGACATAAAGTCATGCAGGAGGCAGGCGACCATTGTTACAATAATCAGTAGTTCTCCATTCAGGCTGAGTGGGTCGCAATGCTAAAAGTCAAACATCCCAAACGCGTCTTATGAGCGATAAACTTATTCCTTGCCGAATGTTTGATCTTTACCATTGTGACCCAGTCAGACTCAATGCAAAGCTACTGATTGTTTTAATTTCAAGTTTGATGTCGGATAACAAGTGGCAAAAGAAACATTTTTTCGTGAAGTGTAATAACAAATTAAGAATTTACGGATTATTTTTCCTTTGGCTGTATTGTGAATTTTTCCTTCCTGCCAAATTTTGTGATTCTAGGCCAACGGGAAGTATCCCGTAGGTTTTGATGAGTGAGCTTGAGAGTATCAAAATATGTCACCTTAATGACCGTAGATTTGTTTAAACTGATTTATAATCTTATATTTCTTACACTGCAAAGGACGTATAAACTTTATTACATGACAAAAATGTCAGCTTGATATGGCTACCCGTTACTGAGAGAAGAGGGTCCTAACAGACGAACAGGCACTCAGATAGAAAATCAAAACTTTTTTCTTGTGGTACGGTTTCAGATTTACAGTTTTAGGAATTTTTCCTTTGGGTGTACTGTGAAATCTTGCATCTTGCCAAATTTCATGATTCTAGTTCAACGGGAGGTGTCCTATAGGTTTTGCGGGTGTCAAAATAATGTGTGGCATAAATAGGCGCAGCTTTTTGTTGCACTGACTTATAAGCTTACATTTATTACACAGCCAAGGGCCTATGGACCCTAGTACGTGACATAAATTTCTATGTGAAAATTCTACCCGTGGTCTACGGGTAGCGTCTTCGATTCATGATGAAAACGTCTTCGGTCCCGGGTTCGATCCACGCCACTGCCTAAGTTTTGATAAATAATCAGCATTGGCGGCCGAAGAGTTCCGGCATAAGAAGTAAGCCTCATTCTGCCAACGGCCTTGTCAAAGTGGGCGGAGGAAGGGGTTCCAGACTGTAGCGCCTTTAACCGCTTGGCCACACCGGTCGGCGCGGATAGTGGTTCAGGGCACTCTCTTGTCCTAGGGGTGGGAAATTTCCCCTAAAGGCGGAAGAATCAGCAATGATCAACGACATGAGGATGCAGAAGGCAACGGAAACCACTGCATTAAAGACACGTAACGTGTATCCACAGGACATGTGGCCTGTAATTGAAGAAGTGTCATGATGATCTCTCCATTGGCAATAGATTCCGGAATAGTCCCCCATTCGGATCTCCGGGAGGGGACTGCCAAGGGGGAGGTTACCACGAGAAAAATATTGAATAATCAACGAAAGGATAACGTTCTACGAATCGGGGCGTGGAATGTCAGAAGCTTGAACGTGGTAGGGAAACTAGAAAATCTGAAAAGGGAAATGCAAAGGCTCAATGTAGATATAGTAGGGGTCAGTGAAGTGAAGTGGAAGGAAGACAAGGATTTCTGGTCAGATGAGTATCGGGTAATATCAACAGCAGCAGAAAATGGTATAACAGGTGTAGGATTCGTTATGAATAGGAAGGTAGGGTAGAGGGTGTGTTACTGTGAACAGTTCAGTGACCAGGTTGTTCTAATCATAATCGACAGCATACCAACACCGACAACGATAGTTCAGGTATACATGCCGACGTCGCAAGCTGAAGATGAACAGATAGAGAAAGTGTATGAGGATATTGAAAGGGTAATGCACTATGTAAAGGGGGACGAAAATCTAATAGTCATGGGCGACTGGAATGCAGTTGTAGGGGAAGGAGTAGAAGAAAAGGTTACAGGAGAATATGGGCTTGGGACGAGGAATGAAAGAGGAGAAAGACTAATTGAGTTCTCTAACAAGTTTCAGCTAGTAATAGCGAATACCCTGTTCAAGAATCACAAGAGGAGGAGGTATACTTGGAAAAGGCCGGGAGATACGGGAAGATTTCAATTAGATTACATCATGGTCAGACAGAGATTCCGAAATCAGATACTGGACTGTAAGGCGTACCTAGGATCAGATATAGACTCAGATCACAATATAGTAGTGATGAAGAGTAGGCTGAAGTTCAAGACATTAGTCAGGAAGAATCTGTGGTGTCACCGCTAGACACCACACTTGCTAGGTGGTAACTTAAATCGGCCGCGGTCCTGTAGTACATGTCGGACCCGCGTGTCGCCACTGTGTATTCGCAAACGTAGCGCCACCACAGGGCAGGTCACAAGACACGGACTTGACCTCGCCCCAGTTGTACGGACGACATAGCTTGCGACAAGACGTATCACGTCTTCCTCTCATTTGCCGAGAGACAGATTAAATAGCCTTCAGCTAGTCCATCGCTACTACCTAGCAAGGCGCCATGTGTATCATTGCTAATTGCTTACTACTATGCAAGAGATGTATTTCAACAAGAACAAGACTACATTAAAGTTAAGTATATTAAAATCTCTCTTCTTTTCTTTATAGTTTTCATCCAGTCTCCTGTTTCAGAATTTACGCCCGTCTGCGTTAGTTTCGCGTGCACCTAGCCACTCATTGTGTCGAGACCTTAGGGAATCGACACAACAATATTTTGGCGCCGAGGTGTGGTGCCGCGCCCACGTTGCAGTCTTTGTGTTATACTTGCTCTAATTTGCTTGTGTCATGGCTTCGCCGCATTCTCCAGATGTACTGTCCGAATTTTTTCGCTTGCAGAATCAGCAGACGCAGGCGTTATTGGAAGCCCTTGGACAGCTCGTCCAGGGTCAACGTGCGCTGCAAACCGATGCGGCACCCGCCGCTTCATCGCTACCGCAGCCACACAACGCTGTCGCACCGCCATTTAGGCCCTTTGAGGCCCATAACGAGAGCTGGACTGAGTGGGCCGATCAGTTCAACTTCCACCTCACTGCTTATGGAATTCAAGGTAAAGAGCGGCAGCCGTTTTTGCTTTCTTGTGTCGGTGTGTCTACCTACCGGGTGATAGTGAAATTGTTTCCCCGACGCGACGTAGCAACTCTGACCTACGAGGAAATTTTGTCGGCTTTAGATGCCTATTTCAAAGAAACAGTTAATGTTGTTGCAAAACGGTATACGTTTTTTCGTACAAAACGTACGGCCGGTCAGACTAATAGGGAGTGGGTAGCAACTTTGCAAGGACTTACTAGAGACTGCGCGTTTGCCTGTGAATGTGGCCTCCCATATTCCGATACTATGGTGCGTGATGCAATTGCACAGAACGTTTCTGATGTTCGCATACGGGAACAGATTTTGAAACTCGTTAATCCCTCCCTGCAACAAGTGATAGACATATTGGACAGGCAAGACACACTTGACTTTGCTCAGGCATCATTTGAAACTTCGCCAGCAGTGTGTCACGTTAATCGGCCCGCCGGGCCCGCTGCACGGGACGCTAAGCGGCCCTCGCGCCCGACTTCGCTGCGGCCGCCTCGCTTGCAACCACGTGCGCCGCGTAAGCCAGCAAATGCAGTGAAATCATGCCCGCGGTGTGCAACTAGACATTCGCGTGAAAATTGCCCGTCACGCCAAGCTATTTGCTTTTACTGTCACAAGAAAGGACATGTACAAAGTGTTTGCCAGAAAAAGCTTAGATCAGACAATCGCAATAATTCCAGGCCATTTGCTTCGCGCCGGAATCGAACCCAGGACAATCAGGCTCGTGGACCTTCGCCCATGGACATTCATGTCGTTCATTCCCACCCGTCCAGTGACACTTTAGCTAACAGTGACTGTGTTCGTCCCACCCACAGTGTGCGTCGACGTCGCCGGAAATCCCGTAAAGTCGCAAGTGCTTCTGTACCTGTCTCAGTTCACATTGCACGAGACAGTCCCTCTTGTCGTCAACAAGACAATAAACTTTTTGTGGACTTAGACTTTGCAGGAAAAGTGATACCATTCCAGCTCGATACCGGAGCTGCTGTTTCATTGCTCAATCACGACACGTACAAACAACTGGGCGCCCCGCCATTGCGTGCCGCAAGTGTTACGTTAACTAGTTACTCAGGACAGCATATACCTGTGTTCGGACAGTGCAGCCTTCTTGCCACATACAAGGGACAGACAAAACTTGTGTCATTTTATGTTCTTCGTTCCTCTAGTGCAGTGAACTTGTTTGGTTTAGATTTGTTTCAATTGTTTAATTTGTCTATTGTAAATCAGGTCCTATCAGTGAATCAGACTGTGCCTTCCGCCAGTGTTTCTAGTCTTTGTGAAGAATTTGCAGACATTTTTGCACCGGGCCTTGGTTGCGCTAAGAACTATGAAGCGCATTTGGAACTGAAAGATAACGCGCACCCGAAATTTTTCAGAGCGCGCAATGTTCCCCACGCATTGCGTGATGAGGTCGCAAAAACATTAGCCGAATTAGAATCTCAAGGTGTAATTGAACGTGTGCAGGCTTCTCTCTGGGCCTCACCCTTAGTCATTTTGCCAAAACCTTCCGGAAAACTGAGACTTTGCGTGGACTTCAAGGCAACTGTGAATCCACAACTAGTGACTGCTACTTTTCCTTTGCCCCGCCCGGAAGATCTTTTTGACAAACTGTGCCCGGGAAAATATTTTTCAAAATTGGACCTAGCAGATGCGTACTTGCAAATACCTGTGGACGAAGAATCCCAGCGCGTCTTAGTGGTAAACACGCATCTTGGCTTGTATCGCTTCAAAAGACTGCCATTCGGGTGTGCATCCGCCCCTGCTTTATTTCAGCAATATTTACAAACTATTTGTGCGTCGGTCCCTACTGCTGCGAACTATCTGGACGATATTGTAATCTCAGGAAAGACAGAAGCAGAACATTTGCACAATCTCCGAACATTATTTCAGGTATTGCGTCAGAATGGTCTTCGCTTGCGGAAGGACAAATGTGTGTTTTTTGCTCGTGACTTACCGTACCTGGGGCATGTCATAAATGCCCAAGGTATACATCCGAGTCCAGAGCACCTTCGTGCCATTCAGGACTTGCCGTCACCGCAGAACTTAAAACAGCTACAGAGTGTGCTGGGTAAGGTAAATTATTATCATCGATTTGTGCGCAATGCTTCTTCCATTTCAGCTCCGCTTCATCGCTTACGCCGTAAAGGTGTTCCGTTCGTCTGGACGACGGAATGCGAACGCGCCTTTCGCCAGTTGAAATCGGCGTTACTTTCAAATACTTGCCTTACGCCATTCGCTCCCCGAAAACCCCTTTTGTTGATGGTAGATGCCTCGGATTTCGGGATCGGTGCTGTGCTTGCGCACAAAGATGGCTCGCATGATCGCCCTATTGCCTTTGCGTCCAAATTGCTCTCATCTGCGCAAAGAAATTATTCCCAAATAGAGAAGGAAGCTTTAGCTCTCGTGTTTGGTGTTTCAAAGTTCCATGATTTCTTGTATGGTCGTCACTTTACCATAATCACGGACCACAAACCGTTGACATCACTTTTTCATCCGAATAAGCCTGTACCTCCACGTACAGCGCAGAAATTCATTCGCTGGTCACTTTTTCTCTCGCAGTACCGCTACGATATCTTGTATCGGTCCACTGCTAAGCACGGCAACGCTGATGCGTTGTCCCGTTTGCCTGTTGCTGAGGATAAAGCATTCGATTCTTCCGAACTTGCTTGCATGTTCATTGATTCGGAAGCCGATGACGTGGTCGCATCGTTTCCGATTGATTTTCGTCGTGTAGCTACAGCCACAGCTGCTGACCCTGTCCTTGCTCCTGTTTTGCGTTTTGTTGCTACGCAATGGCCCTTGTCAAAGTCACGGATCGAAGATCCTTTGGTTCGCCGATTTTTTGCCCACAAGGAGAGACTTTTTGTCCGACGTGGTGTTTTGTTGTTGCGTTCCGATAATGATCAATCCCGAGTCGTGGTCCCACGTTCGTTACAGTCCTCTGTCTTACGGCTTCTTCACCAAGGACATTGGGGTATAGTGCGAACGAAACAACTTGCTCGACAGCACTGTACTTGGTTCGGAATCGATGCTGCGATTACGAATATGTGCTCCTCTTGCGTGGCGTGTGCCGAACACCAATCCGCACCGCCGCGGAAATTCTTTGCATGGCCGAAAGCCACTTCCCCTTGGCAACGCTTGCACATCGATTTTGCTGGTCCATTCTGGAATGCTCGATGGTTGGTTGTGGTCGATGCTTTCAGTAATTTTCCTTTTGTTGTCCGGATGTCTTCCACGACGTCTTCTGCCACCATCCAAGCCTTGTCTGCTATCTTTTGCATTGAAGGTCTTCCGCAGACTATTGTTTCCGACAATGGCCCACAATTCATGTCCGCAGAATTTCAGTCGTTCTGCAAGGCCAATGGTATTCAACATCTGACGTCCGCGCCGTTTTCGCCTCAGTCAAACGGTGCCGCTGAACGCTTGGTCCGGACTTTCAAGTCGCAGATGTTGAAGTTGAAAGAGTCGCATTCTCGGGAGGACGCTTTGTTGCTCTTTTTGTCTTCATATCGCTCTCAGCCTCGCGATGGTCGCTCGCCGGCTGAGTTGCTTCATGGTCGTTCTCATCGAACTTTGATGTCTTTGCTGCATCCGCCACATCAGGTTCCTGTGCTGCGGCAGTCTCCTGCTTTTGCTCCTGGCGACGTTGTCTATTATCGCAACTATCGCGGTTCACGGCGTTGGCTCGCAGGGCGCATTCTTCGCTGCCTCGGCCGCGCGATGTATTTGGTTTTGGGGGCCTCTGGTGAGGTGCGTCGGCATCTCAATCAGCTGCGCCTCTGTCGTCGCCTGGGTTCTGCCGCTCCCCGTCTGCTTTCAGCGACGGAGCCGTCCGGTCAGCGCCTTGGGGACCCATCTACTGGCTCGCCTCATCCCCAGGTGTTACCGACGATGCCTTCCATTTTGCCTCATGGCGTCGCGCCGCCGCAGCCGCCGTCGGCGCCGCCCGCAGCGGACGCTTCGCTGCAGCCGCCTCGCGCCTCCCTGGGTCACGCGCCGCCGCTTGCTTCCCGTGACCAGCCGTCCTCCGCCATGGACCTCTTGCCCGCTCCGGACCAGATGTCGTCTTCGCCCGTCGGGTGCTCCGACCACATGGAGGTCGACCCTTCTGTCTCATTACGTGCGCATACACCTCATGTTGACGTGCACCCTGGACTAGGTTTGCAGGCGTTTCCTAGCTCCCCTCGGACCGAATGGCCGGGTGCGGGTGGCACAGCCTCGCCTGTTGTTAGGCTCCCCACCTCATCGCATACGTCAACATGGGGTCCTCCCCACGGCGGGCGGAAGCCTTATCTCCCGACCGTTCGCCGATTTGCGGGGGAGGAATGTGGTGTCACCGCTAGACACCACACTTGCTAGGTGGTAACTTAAATCGGCCGCGGTCCTGTAGTACATGTCGGACCCGCGTGTCGCCACTGTGTATTCGCAAACGTAGCGCCACCACAGGGCAGGTCACAAGACACGGACTTGACCTCGCCCCAGTTGTACGGACGACATAGCTTGCGACAAGACGTATCACGTCTTCCTCTCATTTGCCGAGAGACAGATTAAATAGCCTTCAGCTAGTCCATCGCTACTACCTAGCAAGGCGCCATGTGTATCATTGCTAATTGCTTACTACTATGCAAGAGATGTATTTCAACAAGAACAAGACTACATTAAAGTTAAGTATATTAAAATCTCTCTTCTTTTCTTTATAGTTTTCATCCAGTCTCCTGTTTCAGAATTTACGCCCGTCTGCGTTAGTTTCGCGTGCACCTAGCCACTCATTGTGTCGAGACCTTAGGGAATCGACACAACAGAATCAATACGCAAAGAAGTGGAATACGGAAGTACTAAGGAATGACGAGATACGTTTGAAGTTCTCTAACGCTATAGATACAGCAATAAGGAATAGCGCAGTAGGCAGTACAGTTGAAGAGGAATGGACATCTCTAAGAAGGGCCATCACAGAAGTTGGGAAGGAAAACATAGGTACAAAGAAGGTAGCTGCGAAGAAACCATGGGTAACAGAAGAAATACTTCAGTTGATTGATGAAAGGAGGAAGTACAAACATGTTCCGGAAAAATCAGGAATACAGAAATACAATTCGCTGAGGAATAAAATAAACAGGAAGTGCAGGGAAGCTAAGACGGAATGGCTGCAGGAAAAATGTGAAGACATCGAAAAAGATATGATTGTCGGAATGACAGACTCAGCATACAGGAAAGTCAAAACAACATTTGGTAACATCAAAAGCAACAGTGGTAACATTAAGAATGCAACGGGAATTCCGCTGTTAAATGCAGAGGAGAGAGCAGATAGGTGGAAAGAATACGTTGAAAGCCTCTATGAGGGTGAAGATTTGTCTGATGTGATAGAAGAAGAAACAGGAGTCGATTTAGAAGAGATAGGGGATCCAGTATTAGAATCGAAATTTAAAAGAGATTTGGAGGACTTACGGTCAAATAAGGCAGAAGGAATAGATAACATTCCATCAGAATTTCTAAAATCGTTGGGGGAAGTGGCAACAAAACGACTATTCACGTTGGTGTGTAGAATATATGAGTCTGGCGACATACCATCTGACTTTCGGAAGAGCATCATCCACACAATTCCGAAGACGGCAAGAGCTGACAAGTGCGAGAATTATCGCACAATCAGCTTAACAGCTCATGCATCGAAGCTGCTTACAAGAATAATATACAGAAGAATGGGAAAGAAAATTGAGAATGCGCTAGGTGACGATCAGTTTGGCTTTAGGAAAAGTAAAGGGACGAGAGAGGCAATTCTGACGTTACGGCTAATAATGGGAGCAAGGCTAAAGAAAAATCAGGACACTTTCATAGGATTCGTCGACCGGGAAAAAGCGTTCGACAATATAAAATGGTGCAAGCTGTTCGAGATTCTGAAAAAAGTAGGGGTAAGCTATAGGGAGAGACGGTCATATACAATATGTACAACAACCAAGAGGGAATAATAAGAGTGGACGATCAAAAACGAAGTGTTCGTACTAAGAAGGGTGTAAGACAAGGCTGTAGCCTTTCGCCCCTACTCTTCAATCTGTACATAGAGGAAGCAATGATGGAAATAAAAGAAAGGTTCAGGAGTGGAATTAAAATACAAGGTGAAAGGATATCAATGATACGATTCGCTGATGACATTGCTATCTTGAGTGAAAGTGAAGAAGAATTAAATGATCTGCTGAACGGAATGAACAGTTTAATGAGTACACAGTATGGTTTGAGAGTAAATCGGAGAAAGACGAAGGTAATGAGAAGTAGTAGAAATGAGAACAGCGAGAAACTTAACATCAGGATTGATGGTCACGAAGTAAATGAAGTTAAGGAATTCTGCTTCCTAGGCAGTAAAATAACCAATAACGGACGGAGCAAGGAGGACATCAAAAGCAGACTCGCTATGGCAAAAAAGGCATTTCTGGCCAAGAGAAGTCTACTAATATCAAATACCGCCCTTAATTTGAGGAAGAAATTTCTGAGGATGTACGTCTGGAGTACAGCATTGTATGGTAGTGAAACATGTACTGTGAGAAAACCGGAACAGAAGAGAATCGAAGCATTTGAGATGTGGTGCTATAGACGAATGTTGAAAATTAGGTGGACTGATAAGGTAAGGAATGAGGAGGTTCTACGCAGAATGGGAGAGGAAAGGAATATGTGGAAAACACTGATAAGGAGAAGGGACAGGATGCTGGACATCTGCTAAGACATGAGGGAATGACTTCCATGGTACTAGAGGGAGCTGTAGAGAGCAGAAACTGTAGAGGAAGACAGAGATTGGAATACGTCAAGCAAATAATTGAGGACGTAGGTTGCAAGTGCTACTCTGAGATGAAGAGGTTAGCACAGGAAAGGAATTCGTGGCGGGCCGCATCAAACCAGTCAGTAGACTGATGACCAAAAAGTCTACCCGTTGCTGAGGAAAATGGTTTTTCAAGAGTCAGAGAAAAACTTGGAAATTTGTGGTAAGGCCTTACGGGACCAAACCGCTGCGGTCATCGGTCCCTAAGCTTACATAACACTTAATCTAACTTAAATTAACTTACGCTAACGACAACACACACACCCTTGCTCGAGGGAGGACTCGAACATCCGACTGGGGGAGCCGCTCGGACCGTGAAAGGCGCCCTAGTCCGCGCAGCGACCCCGGGCCGCAGAGTCGGAAAGACAGAGAGACAAATAGATGACAACAAAGTTATCCTATAGTGCTTCCAGTTTTACCGATTGTGTACGGAAATCTAATAGGAATACAGACAATCTGCTGCGTGTAGAAAAGTATCCTTACACTAATGAGCCAAAACATTGCCTACTTCTCACATTCGACAAGGTGACACTTGGTGATGCCGAAACATGTCACGAAATAAGGGAAGTGCAAGCGACTTTGACATCGCGCAGGTTGTTGTGACGTGGCTCCTTGGTTCAAATGGTTGAAATGGCTGTGAGCACTACGGAAAACATCTGAGGTCAACAGTCCCCTAGAACGTAGAACTACTTAAACCTAACTAACCTATGGACATCACACACATCCATGCCCTTGGCAGGATTCGAACCTGTGACCGTAGCAGTCGCGCGGTTCTGGACTGAAGCGCCTAGAACCGCTCGGCCACCACGGCCGTTGGCGTGGCTCCCTGACACCTGGGAAGGAGCGCGTCACATACGTGAAGCTGATCAGCTGTTCGCGTACCACTGTCGCCAACATCTATGGAAAGTGGTTGAAGGACGTTGAAAGCACGAGTAAGGAACAAGGCTGACCACACCTCATCATTGAACGTGGAGGTCTCGCGCTCTACACAGCAGGGTAGGCAACGATCTGTGGCAGATATGACAGTAGTATGCAATGCTGGAGAAACCCCATTGGCATTGTCAATTACGATTGCAATGTGCACGGAATAATCTAGAATGGATTGCTGATCATTGGAGACATGTCGGCTGGACGGATGAAGAACTTTTTTGTTACAACAGGTAGACGGACGTATCCGATACCTCGTCACCCTGGCGGACGGCTGATCGAAACGCACATCGCGCCAAGGACATAGAACTATGGGGGGAGTATTGTGCTATAGTATTTTGGGGGGTGGGCGGTTGGGCATTCGACTGAGACTCCGCGGACCTCCAATAGTAGTCGAAGGCTACTGTGGACAACGTGAATATTGACGCGGACCAACTGCATCCCGTCAGTCTTGATGTCTTCCAGCACGAAAATCGTTCGTGTCACCAGCGCAGAATTGTGCTCCAGTCACTAGAGGAGCATAATTTGTTCGTTTTGAAGCCGATGAAACGCATCTGGGATGCTATCGCAAGCCAGACCCGCGCCGACAAACTACCGTCCTGTGATGGACGGGAGCTGCAGGCACGTGGTGCGATATATCTCCAGGAACGTACCAGGTACTTGTCATATTTACCCATGCCACGCAAAATCTCTTAGGTGTACTGAGTTTGGAGGGTGGACCAGCATGCTGTCAAGCACGATGTTGCAGTGGCTGTGTTATTCCAAATTGCGACACAAAGTTCCTTCAGACAAACAAGCATGTCCGAAGGAACTTCGCATCGTAAGTCAGAATAGCACAGGCACTGCCATATGGTATTTATACGTCGACACCGGGCAAACGACTTTCCATCTACGGGAATATTTATAATGGATGCACGGGTACAGGTTGTGGACACATATTTGACGACATAAGCTTGTGTCTGGCCATGTGTCGTGCTCGTATAGCCAAACTGTAAGGCGACCGCCGGCGATAAGCGGGAAATCGATGTTCAGGTACCGGTCCGGCACAAATTTTCACTGTCGTCATTCCATTATGCAGCTGGTGATAGCCCATGTCCTCAACTGCGAATACATTTCATGCTATCAAGCAGGTACTCTTAATGTTTTGGCTCATCACTCACTCACTCACTCACTATATTGACGGGCCTGCCTTGGCCCGAGGTAGCGGAGTTTCAGCTGTTAGAGCTGTTCGTCCTGAAGTCCTCTCTGTTTTGAATGTTTTTCTTCGCGTGTTGGTCTGGCCTCTGGTTTGTGTGGATGCAGGAAGCTTATCTGCCGGCTGATTCCGGCGGCTTCTTCTTCTTCTTCTTCTTACTGCTTCCTGGCTGCCCGAATTCTATCTTCTTCAGGCGGGAGTAGTCCACTGGCGGCGTCTGGGTCCGGATGTACTTGACTGCTTCCTCAGTCATGTATTTCCAGTCCTCGTCCGTGAAGATCGGGTGCTTGTTTATGAGCTCCAGATCTCCACGCCTGACGATTTCCCTCCCGTGCAGCTTCTGGTTCAAGGGTTCGCACCCCCAGTGGGAAGGATAAGGTTTGTGTGGAAGGGGAGGGATGTTATCTACCGTGAAAGGGTAAGGATGATCATGATGGGGGTAGCCACCGTCTCGCAGGGAATCGGCGATCTTGGTGAGCACCTCCCTCACGCAGTTCTTGTTGGGGAGGGGGAGTCACTCGAACGGCTCGTCTTCTTCTTCTCCCTCGGTCTCCATCGGCACTTCCTGTGTCGTCTGCGTTTCCGCAGAGACAGGAGTGACGACTGCTTCCGAGGGGGCCGTCTCCTTGTTGTCGGTGGTTTTCCCCGACTGTATGACAACCTCCCTAGCAACCTGCGTTGCCGCGTCTGCCAGGGAGGCGGTCGTTTGTGTTGCCGCGTCTACCCCCGTACAGGTGGGGGTCGGTGCCACGTCCGTCTTCATGCGGGACGCGAGGTACAAGGAGACCCTCAATTGAGTCACCCCTGACGCGTCTCTTCGAGTTCTGCTCTCAGGGCCGCTCTCTCCTGCGCCATGGCGGATTTCAGCGCGGTGATTGCGTCCTCGTTGGCTTCCCGCAGTGCTTGGCGGAAGGCGTCCACGTCGTGTTGGTGGCGCAGCCCGCATCCCCTACTAAGGCAGGAGGGCGGGGTGACCACCATTTCTTCTTGTTGGGCCACCTCTTCGTGTGTGGTGGCCAACTTCCGCTGCTTCCACGTCTTCAGGTAACTGCAGCTGCGTGCGTTTGCGGCGTGCGAGCCACCGCAATTTACGCACAGCGCTGCGGTACCCTTTGGTTTTGTGCAGTTGCGCGTGTCGTGCGGTTTCCCGCACTTAACACACGCAACCACACCGTCGCATTCCCTGGCTATGTGTCCAAGCTTTTGACACTTATAGAACTGTAATTGTGCCACAGGCTTCCGCTTCTTCTTCTTGTTGCCGTAACCGTTGCTCCAGACTGCGTTTAGCAGGAGCTCCACAGCAGCAGCAATCTTGCCTCTTCCTCCATTCCGGCTTCTCGGCATGGCGTTGGGCTAGTGGCGTTGGCGTGCGCGAGCGACGGTAACGCTGTGAGCCGCAGCGAGTCGAGCAGCGGAGTGCGTGCGTCGCGTCGCGTGCGCGTGTTTTGGCTCATCAACGCCACCCTGCTTCTGAGGCCTTTATTGTTTGCGCTGTCCAGTAGTGATGGGAAAAATCGACCGGTTAAATAGATACCGGTATTTTAGTTCTGAATAACCGATATTTTTCGACATTTGTTTGATGTCGGTTACAACAGCTCTTTTTTTTATTTCTTTACCAATAACCGACGAAAAACCTGAATATCAATTAGCTATAGCAGTGGTGCTAAAATCTTCCGTTTTTAAATAAACCCTTTTCAAAATAGGAGTACTTTTTATTGGTAAAATTTGCATTGGTTTGAAATATTGCGTTATTATAGAAAAGCGATCAGTTATTTTATAAACAATGCCGACAGAACGAGCAACTAACGCATAGAATAAAAACTGTTGCAGCACTGCTGAGGCGATAATGTCCAGGTTGCCGTGTGTCGTCGCTAAACGTGCGAGTGTGCCTGCAGTGCGCAAGACTTGCCCCCACCGGGTCTATACGGTAGTTTGTAACTGTCGTCGCCGGACACACGTCGTACTGGCGAATGGTACAAACCCTAGTCTGGAATTATTTTCACTGAGCGACCTATCAGTAAGCTATTGTGCTTCATTTGCTTCACACGGTTAAAGATTTACCCGTCATTTGTGCGAAACAATAAACAAGGAAGGAAATTATGGTAACAGTAATAAATTTAAAAACCTAACAGCAATTCACTCATAGTATACACTGAAAATAGCAAATAACTAATCTGCTGCCTGTATGTATACAACATGCCTACGTCTGCTTGTAGCCCTTGAAAACGGACAAATCAACATGAAGATACAATAGTTCTCCAAACTCAGTTTTCACCCTTTAGCATTGACAATTCACAATGTGCAGATACCGGTTGTTGTTGTGGTCTTCAGTTCTGAGACTGGTTTGATGCAGCTCTCCATGCTACTCTATCCTGTGCAAGCTTCTTCATCTCCCAGTACCTACTGCAACCTACATCCTTCTGAATCTGCTTAGTGTATTGATCTCTTGGTCTCCCTCTACGATTTTTACCCTCCACGCTGCCCTCCAATGCTAAATTTGTGATCCCTTGATGCCTTAAAACATGTCCTACCAACCGATCCCTTCTTCTAGTCAAGTTGTGCCACAAACTTCTCTTCTCCCCAATCCTATTCAATACCTACTCATTAGTTACGTGATCTACCCACCTTATCTTCAGCATTCTTCTGTAGCACCACATTTTGAAAGCTTCTATTCTCTTCTTGTCCAAACTGGTTATCGTCCATGTTTCACTTCCATACATGGCTACACTCCATACAAATACTTTCAGAAATGAATTCCTGACACTTAAATCTATACTCGACGTTAACAAATTTCTCTTCTTCAGAAACGATTTCCTTGCCATTGCCAGTCTACATTTTATATCCTCTCTACTTCGACCATCGTCAGTTATTTTGCTCCCTAAATAGCAAAACTCCTTTACTACTTTAAGTGTCTCATTTCCTAATCTAATCCCCTCAGCATCACCCGATTTAATTTGACTACATTCCATTATCCTCGTTTTGCTTTTGTTGATGTTCATCTTACATCCTCCTTTCAAGACATTGTCCATTCCGTTCAACTGCTCTTCCAAGTCCTTTGCTGTCTCTGACAGAATTACAATGTCATCGGCGAACCTCAAAGTTTTTACTTCTTCTCCATGAATTTTAATACCTACTCCAAATTTTTCTGTTGTTTCCTTTACTGCTTGCTCAATATACAGATTGAATAACATCGGGGAGAGGCTACAACCCTGTCTCACTCCTTTCCCAACCAATGCTTCCCTTTCATGCCCCTCGACTCTTATAACTGCCATCTGGTTTCTGTACAAATTGTAAATAGCCTTTCCTCCCTGTATTTTACCCCTGCCACCTTCAGAATTTGAAAGAGAGTATTCCAGTTAACGTTGTCAAAAGGTTTCTCTAAGTCTACAAATTCTAGAAACGTAGGTTTGCCTTTTCTTAATCTTTCTTGTAAGATAAGTCGTAAGGTTAGTATTGCCTCAAGTGTTCCAACATTTCTACGGAATCCAAACTGATCTTCCCCGAGGTCCGCTTCTACCAGTTTTTCCATTCGTCTGTAAAGAATTCGCGTTAGTATTTTGCAGCTGTGACTTATTAAACTGATAGATCGGTAATTTGCACATCTGTCAACACCTGCTTTCTTTGGGATTGGAATTATTATATTCTTCTTGAAGTCTGAGGGTATTTCGCCTGTCTCATACATCTTACTCACCAGATGGTAGAGTTTTGTCATGACTGGCTCTCCCAAGGCCATCAGTAGTTCTAATGGATTGTTGTCTACTCCCGGGGCCTTGTTTCGACTCAGGTCTTTCAGTGCTCTATCAAACTCTTCACGCAGTATCTTATCTCCCATTTCATCTTCATCTACATCCTCTTCCATTTCCATAATATTGTCCTCAAGTACATCGCCCTTGTATAAACCCTCTATATACTCCTTCCACCTTTCTGCCTTCCCTTCTTTGCTTAGAACTGGGTTGCCATCTGAGCTCTTGTTCATACAAGTGGTTCTCTTCTCTCCAAAGGTCTCTTTAATTTTCCTGTAGGCAGTATCTATCTTACGCCTAGTGAGACAAGCCTCTACATCCTTACATTTGTCCTCTAGCCATCCCTGCTTAGCTATTTTGCACTTCCTGTCGATCTCATTTTTTAGACGTTTGTATTCCTTTTTGCTTGCTTCATTTACTGCATTTTTATATTTTCTCCTTTCATCAATTAAATTCAATATTTCTTCTGTTACCCAAGGATACCGGTATGATCCCAGATTATGATTTTTGAGCAGAGTTTCAAAAATTTAGAATCAGCAGGACAATACTGGTGACTTTTTGTAGCATTCAAGTATTTCATCACGTTTCGAGACAGGTAATGAAGAATGGATGTACTAAGTTTTAATTTAATATTGAGGTGGTGCATAACTTCGTAGTTTTTTCATAAGTTCAATAAAAACAACAGATACACATAACAGTGACTTTAGTCATTAATAATATATTGTCCTTCGCTGTTTACAGCAGTGTGTCAACACTGGGCTAACTTTTCGATCCGACGACTGTAGAAATCACGTGGTTTTGAGACGAATAACTCGTCTGATCTTGTTTGGAACGCATTGTCATCCAGATAGGAAGTTCCTTGAAGGTTGTTCGATAGAGAGTGGAAAAGGTTAAAATCTGAGGGCGCAGATCAGGTCAGTAAAGTGGATGCGGAATGGCTTCCCAAACAACCTCCTGTATAGCGTCTTTTGTCAGTCTAGCAGAATGCGGGCAGGCGTTATCGTGGAGTAGCATCACTTCACCCAGTCTTCCTGGTCGTTGTTCTTGGATTGCAAGACGGCTCAGTTACAGAATAAGTGTCAGCAGTAATGGTTACACCTCAGGGAAGCATTTCGAAGTACGCCACACCGTCGCTGTTCCACCAGATGCATGACAGTACGAGGAAGTGCCGGCCGAGGTGGCCGAGCGGTTCTAGGCGCTACGGTCTGGAAAATAGCGACCACTACGGTCGCAGGTTCGAGTCCTGCTTCGGGCATGGATGTGTGTGATATCCTTAGGTTAGTTAGGTTTAAGTAGTTCTAAGTTCTAGGGGACTAATGACCTTAGAAGTTAAGTCCCATAGTGCTCTGATCCATTTTGAACAGTACGAGGATGTACTGCTTTTTCTGGCTCAATAATTTCTTTCTTTTCCTTACGTTAGCATAAAAACACCATTTATAGTCACCAGGAAACGATACAGGATATGAATGGTCGGTGTTATTCATGAACCATTTGAAGACGAGTGGGCAGAGAAGCACATATGGCCACCCAGTGATTTTTGAGAGTTTGGCCTAAAGCATGTGGTACTCACACACCAAATAACTGAACCTTTCCAGTGCATGAAAATGTCGCACGGTGGTGGAATGATCACAGTTCTTCACATTAGCCAGTTCTCAAGTACAGTGACGTGGATCATTCAGAATTAATACATTTAAACAATCTTCATCAAACCACGAAGGTCTTCCTGAACGTGGAGAGTCACTAATATCGAAATGACCCTCATTAACACGAGAAAACCAGTTTCTTGATGTGCTCTGTCCAGTGGCGTTATCCCCATACACGGCGCAAATATTTCTGGCTGCCTCCGCTGCTGTCACACCTCTATTGAACTCAGATTATGTCGGATACGTTCCGATTTCTCCATTTGGCTCTCAATTTTCTAGCGTCCACAGCTGCACTCACTATCTCCAAGTGATAAAATGACTATGTATGCTCAGCTAGCAACAGTGAAGTACAAATAAAAATGGCAATCGATAAGTAAACCCATAGCAACCGGAATACCCTCATACAAAGCAAATACGCTACTAACTTATGAACTAAGCTAATATTTTGATTCTACGATCTTGAAACTGCGTGAGTTTTGGTTTGATTCCTACGTTTATTACGCCAATAATGGGAATAAAAAATCGAAAATTGATTATTTGAGAAACCAGTTCTTTTGACAGTCAGAGTAAAGTGGCGTGAAAAAAAAGGATGAAACCGAAAACCAGTTGTTTCAGCTATAAACAGTATCCATACTGCCTAGTTGTACAGGAATACAATAGCCACTTGAGTCGAGCTTATGAGTGCAGCGACCAGCTTATGCTAGACGATATCAACTGAATTACGTTGACGTTGGACAAATGCAGAAACGAAATGTGGGGTTGAACAGGATACCAAAATGTTGGGATGAACGCTAACAAACGAACAGACTTAATGATCTCAATACAAAGATAGTAAGTATTCTACAACAGAATGAGCGGGAAATGGAACTGAAATTCTTATATGTTGACCTCCAAGCTAAGCAGGTGCATGGCAAATAATGTAGTAAAAACAAACGGAAATACATGTTGAAATTATTAAAGAAGCTGTCAAAGTCATAGGAACATTAGTTGGAAGGGAGCTTCTTTTCTACAAGTCGTTCATTAGTCCCATACTCTTGCAGTAGACGCCTTGGATGAAATTCTGAAAACTGTCGAAATATATATATGTACATTATCACAAATACATTAATTAGTTTCCATACTTGTTTAATGAAAAGTGCAATTAAGATCGTACTGAAAATTGATTTCCGACTGCGTCATATCGTCGGTAGTCTTGACCTTATGTTCGACTCTACGTAGAACTAATTGCTACCAAGTGGCTAAACGGATGAACTATAAACCCAGCACAGCTAAGACCAAGTGAAGAATTAAATGCTGAATGTCCCGTCGTGGTAGAAGTTGTAACCTCCCCTTAGAAAAATTTATGAATGATTGTGCTGAGAAACCCGTTACCTTATTTCATTTTCAAACAGCAGAGCAGAACTGAACGTACTCAGACATTTCGCTCTTTACTTATTCTGATCAACACTAAACTGACGCAATATTTTTAGCGCAACGCAATCTGACTTTCAATAATCTCTACAAAAGACTAACAATAACCTATACCTTTCATGAATCACTTACCTCACAAAAATCTTCGTTACTCGAACTATTGCAATACAACGAGCGCCAATACCGCCAGCTATATAAAAGATTCTAACTACTGAAGTCACTAACTCACTAACTACTGATAGGCATAGTTAGCAAATAATGTATTTACCTTAATAGTGTTCAAAAGTCATTATATATATATATATATATATATATATATATATATATATATATATAGGGTGTTTTTAAAAATGACCGGTATATTTGAAACGGCAATACAAACTAAACGAGCAGCGATAGAAATACACCGTTTGTTGCAATATGCTTGGGACAACAGTACATTTTCAGGCAGACAAACTTTCGAAATTACAGTAGTTACAATTTTCAACAACAGATGGCGCTGCGGTCTGGGAAACTCTATAGTACGATATTTTCCACATATCCACCATGCGTAGCAATAATATGGCGTAGTCTCTGAATGAAATTACCCGAAACCTTTGACAACGTGTCTGGCGGAATGGCTTCACATGCAGATGAGATGTACTGCTTCAGCTGTTCAATTGTTTCTGGATTCCGGCGGTACACCTGGTCTTTCAAGGGTCCCCACAGAAAGAAGTCACAGGGGTTCATGTCTGGCGAATAGGGAGGCCAATCCACGCCGCCTCCTGTATGTTTCGGATAGCCCAAAGCAATCACACGATCATCGAAATATTCATTCAGGAAATTAAAGACGTCGGCCGTGCGATGTGGCCGGGCACCATCTTGCATAAACCACGAGGTGTTCGCAGTGTCGTCTAAGGCAGTTTGTACCGCCACAAATTCACGAAGAATGTCCAGATAGCGTGATGCAGTAATCGTTTCGGATCTGAAAAATGGGCCAATGATTCCTTTGGAAGACATGGCGGCCCAGACCAGTACTTTTTGAGGATGCAGGTACGATGGGACTGCAACATGGGGCTTTTCGGTTCTCCATATGCGCCAGTTCTGTTTATTGACGAAGCCGTCCAGGTAAAAATAAGCTTCGTCAGTAAACCAAATGCTGCCCACATGCATATCGCCGTCATCAATCCTGTGCACTATATCGTTAGCGAATGTCTCTCGTGCAGCAATGGTAGCGGCGCTGAGGGGTTGCCGCGTTTGAATTTTGTATGGATAGACGTGTAAACTCTGGCGCATGAGACGATACGTGGACGTTGGCGTCATTTGGACCGCAGCTGCAACACGGCGAACGGAAACCCGAGGCCGCTGTTGGATCACCTGCTGCACTAGCTGCGCGTTGCCCTCTGTGGTTGCCGTACGCGGTCACCCTACCTTTCCAGCACGTTCATCCCTCACATTCCCAGTCCGTTGAAATTTTTCAAACAGATCCTTTATTGTATCGCTTTTCGGTCCTTTGGTTACATTAAACCTCCATTGAAAACTTCGACTTGTTGCAACAACACTCTGTTCTAGGCGGTGGAATTCCAACACCAGAAAAATCCTCTGTTCTAAGGAATAAACCATGTTGTCTACAGCACACTTGCACGTTGTGAACAGCACACGCTTACAGCAGAAAGACGACGTACAGAATGGCGCACCCACAGACTGCGTTGTCTTCTGTATCTTTCACATCACTTGCAGCGCCATCTGTTGTTGAAAATTGTAACTACTGTAATTTCGAAAGTTTGTCCGCCAGAAAATGTACTGTTGTCCCAAGCATATTGAAACAAACGGTGTATTTCTATCGCTGCTCGTTTAGTTTTTATTGCCGTTTCAAATATACCGGTCATTTTTGAAACACCATATATATATATATATATATATATATATATATATATATATATATATATATATATATATATATCCATTCTTACAAATTTAGTGTCTCTGATGGACACACGTCCAGATCATCCGCTCAAAACTGCGCCATCTCTCTCCCCACATCCACCACTGCTGGCGGCTCACCTCCAACTGCGCAACGCTACGCGCTGTTCACATCCAACTGCCCAACTCTACAATAGCGAATATTCCAACAATGCCAACCAGCCACAGACTGCACACAGCACAGTCAGTGATTTTCATACAGAGCGCTACGTGGCGTTAGTAACATGAAAACCTAAACAGTCTACTTACATAGCCCCCATGCTCCCCACAAAAAAAAATTTTACAAATTGTTTTGGGCAGTGGCCAATAACGATTTGATAAAATTTTTCATAATTAAAATAACAAAGATATCAAATGCACACACTTACTGATGCACTGTTGGTCAAAAGCAAAAATAGTTCTCATAAAGACAGTTCTGATCATTTATCACAATAGTGATTGCATTGTACAAAGTCTGATCAGAAAAAGAAAATGCACACGGGAGTAGTGGATTTCCATGCAGTCTTGAAGAAGTAGTGTTGTCCTCCTTGTAGAGATGGCCAGCAGCCCTCTGTTGCGACTGTGCAGGTGCCCAATCACTATCGAAGAGTCTTGCGGACAATATAGCAAGTCCATAAACCACCACTTGTGCACTCACAAAGTTTTTGGAATTGTCCTTAGAACCAGCAATGCTGTTAACCAGTCCCTTGCTGAATTATTAACACACGTGCAAACACTCACAGTCCCTACTTCTCACATATTGTGCATATACTATGACCAACAGAAATGTGTGCACTGAAATGAATGCTTACAAGTACTACCTAAACAGCCTACTTACAAAGTCTTTACTCATAGCAAAAGGTCTGCTAGACAAGGATGTCGGATTAAATCAGAACCAGTCGGACGATCGTCTGAGGCAATTTAGTGAAGCGAGAAAAAACTAGATTAAGGAATGCTGGACGGGAAATTTAACTATGATCCACTTGAGTGCGAGTCCTTAGTCTTAAAAACTGCATTAGCTCGCATGGAATTAAAAGTACGAAGAAGTTTATGGCCTGCCTGCGTACATGTTATGGCGGAGGGCATACTTGAGTATTATGACACAGTGTTTGTACTCGAATGCTTATTGTACACCACGCTGAAAGACAAGGTCGTGACATCATTAAATCAGTTTATTGCTTTATTGAATCAACTAGGAGTGGATATGTTAGGGAAAGCGTGCACGCACACGTGAAAACGTCTGTAGAATCACATGTCACACGGCAGCTGCAACGGTTGCAGGAATGGACAAGGTCGGCAGACAGGCAGAGTCGACTTCTTATGTAACGTGCTGTCTCCTAGGCCGGTTAGTCATTCCCGCGAGACGGTATCTTGTGGCGGAGAAAAACGTTACGTGCCGCAGCTCCTGTTTCTGGAACGTGGTAGAGTGCTGACCGGAGCTAAGACAATGGTTTAAAGCGGAACACGTGCACCATTAATTCATGGTGTCGAAAAAAGGGATGGTCATGGACTTTTCGCTAGTGTATATTAATCATTACGCCAGACTGAACTAGATCGAAAATGATCCTCATAAACTTTTATTTTGCTGCAGGCAAACAGTGAAAGAAAAAAGGGAATTGGCAAAGTGCTCTGAAACTTCACTTGAAAACTGGGTGTTTGTGTTGTTCTATTCATTTCACTCCATCTTTAGCACAAAGAAGCACAAGTCGTAGATGTGGCGTCAGACTGACTAACACCATTGGGCCGAACAACTCCAGCCGGGATCTCGCAGCCAATAATCTCAGCCGGCCGCGGTGGCCATGCGGTTACAGGCGCTGTAGTCCGGAACCGCGCGACCGCTACGGTCGCGGGTTCGAATCCTGCCTCGGGCATGGATGTGTGTGATGTCCTTAGGTTGGTTAGGTTTAAGTAGTTCTAAGTTCTAGGGGACTGATGACCTCAGATGTTAAGTCCCATAGTGCTCAGAGCCATTTGAACCAATAACCTCATACGATCATTTTATTTCCAGAGGAATGTTGAGAATAATAAATGGAACTGCTGCAATTGGAAGAGAGTCTCTCCTGTTTTTCGTATGTGATGCGGGCAGTCGCTGGCACCCCATAGGGTATATTTGTCAGCAACTGTCAACAAGTGTGCCGACTTCGACAGACCTACATTATATAAAGCAACATGCACTGTCCAATCACATTAGTATGATGATCTATCAAAAGGCTGATTAACCACGTTTTGCAACTCGGGCACGCAGGAAGAGTGTCAGTTACATTACGAAAGGTATCGACAGGGCTGTGGAGCCCAGATGACTCCAGCGCCGTGGCCAGCTGCTGCTAGGCTTCTTGGCTGAGGCTCCGTGGCACCTACAGAACGATCGAGGTGGTCCCACAGATTCTAGACTGGGTCTAAATCCGGCGAGTTTGGTGGCTGGGGGAGTACGGCAAACTCATTCTGGTTTCCTTAGAACCATGCATGTACGTTCCAAGTTGTGTGACACACAAAGTTGCATGCGTGTGTGCGTTCAAAGAATTACTTGACAAGACCAACCTATAAAGCTCTCACTCCCCCCCCCCCCCCCCACCAACACCCCAACCCCACCCCGCCCCCAACACACACACACGCACGCACACACACACACACACACACACACACACACACACAAAATCCTAAAACCTATGGTCAAGCTCTCTTCCTCCCCCCCCTCTCTCTCTCTCTCTCTCCCTTTTTTTCACACACCACACACACCACACCGCACACCCACCCACCCACAAACACACACACACACACATACACACACACACTCAGAGGCGCACACACACAAATCCTAAAACCTACTGTCACACACTATCTCTCTTTCTCTTTCTCCCTTTTCAAGCACCACACACACCACACACCACACACACACACACACACACACACACACAAACACGCACGCACACACACACACACACACACACACACACACACACACACACACACACACACACACACCTCTGAAAGATTCAGAACAACCGCCAGGAATACCTTCAACTGTTCCACTGTCAGCCATCTTGTTTTTACACCTTCAACTGTTCCACTGCCCGCCATGTTTGTTTTTACACCTTCAACTGTTCCACTGCCCGCCATGTTTGTTTTTACACGCTGGTAAACGGTGAAACAGTGACAGTGACAGTGGCAACTCAATATGTAGTGTTTGACAGTGATGAAGATGAGGAAAAAGAAAACATAAGTGAAACATTATGTAATTAGACACACACACACACACGTAACAATTTTCAATTCGTAATTTTGGCTCAAACAATTTATCTACTTTAAGGTGTTAGTGGTTGCAGATGACAAACTGTGGAACAAAACAGTCACTGTAGAAACACTACGCATCAGAAAATCCACACCATGTGGTAAAAAAGTATGAATTCATAATTTATGTGTTTTTTCAAATATCTGTAATTACTATTTAAAAACTAGTAGTTACATGTTTCCAAACACTAAAGAACATTCTTTATCTTCAAAAGATGAAAAATAAAAGCCCACTGAAGATGCTGCAACTGCAGTGAAACATGTTTGGGTTAAAAAACAGAATTATGTTTTGCTAAAGGCGAACCTGTCGAAAACATACGTATTGTTAAAGCAAACACGAAAAAAAAAACGAGCTTCAACCCCAAGATGTGTGACACACGTTGCACTGTCCTGCTGTTAGATGTCATCGAGCCGAGGAAAAGCAAATTGCATGTAGGAACTGACATGGTACCGAAGGATAGATGCCTTCTTGTGTTGACCCATTATGCCTTCCAGTATGACGAGATCAGCTTAGGGAAAATGACACGAAGCATTACCGAGCCCATAACGCTACCTCCACAGGCCTGCACCCTTCCGAGGAATGTAGCAGAGTGTTTGCTTTCAGACGCTTCACGCCGTAAGCACCAAAGACCGTCAGTCTGATGAAGATATGATTCATCTGAAAAGGCCACCCATCACCATGCAGTGGACATCCAGTGGCGGTGCCGGAGCGCAAGTTCCAGCCGTCTTCGCCGATGTACAGCAGTCAGCACGGGTGTTGCGGAGGCCGATACGCACAGTTGTTAGATTTTGGTTCATCTGGGTGGTCAGTTGCTCAAGAGTTAAACATATCTGCAACCGTCGTTCCCCTTATCACCTATGGCCCGTGGTGCAGCACAAGCGCCTCGGCGCCGGATTTGGGTAGCGCCGTGCCCGGTATACTTTAACCACAGTGGCAAGCAAACAATTTAAAAAATTAGCCGTTACCGAGATGCTTTCACCCTTGGCCCGAAAGCAAGTGATCATGCTCTTTTTAATGTCAAACAAATCGCTCCGTTCCCCCATTACGACAACGACTGCACTTTCATCTCGTAGAATCGTATCTACTCTCAGTGGTCCGCGACGTAGTAATTCGGCGTCTTCATCAAGAGTGTTCAGTCACAGTCTCAGGAAAGATCTGATGAAAACACCGAGTTACGATGTCGAAATGTGTTGAGAAGACGCCTACCACTGGCAGTACACCCGATTCTGCGAGATGACAACGAATCGCCGGGAAAGAAATCATAACGATAGCGCTGTTTTCCGCGTCCCCTGGACACGCTTTATACACCCTCCACTGCTAGTGTTACCACCTGCCGTCTATAACTGGTTACTGTAGGATGACGTCGAACATAGTCAAGTTAATTGTGCTGGACTATGCGTTACTCTTGCCCAGAAAGCAATGCACCGGGTTTTCTTTATTCAACAATTCCTTATTAAACATAATGAGAATTACACACACGAAAGAATGGTGCTTTATCTACACACCCTATTTTTTCACGTAATCTCCATCCAGTTCTATCGCCCTCCTCCAACACGAAACAAGGACGTGTATGCCCTGTCGGTACCAATCCTTGTTCTGGTGGCGGAGCCAGTGCTTCACTGTGTGAATCACCTCCTCATCGTCCTCAAAATGCCCTCCACGAATGGCATCCTTTGATGGCCCAAACAAGTGGAAGCCCGAGGGGGCTCTAGGGTGGATGGGGTGACACTGTCCAACTCTGTTTTGCGATGTGTTCAGCTGTCGTCAGACTTGTGTGGGGCCGAGCGTCATCGTGTTACAGCGACAAGATCTCCTGGGTTGCTGAGGCGCCGAAGTCGTCGGAAACTTTTGTTAATGTGTTGACGTATGCTTCTGAATTAATGGTACCGCCTCTTGGCATCACATCAAATGAGAACGACACCTTCACAGTCCCAGAACACGGTGATCATGACCTTAGCGGTGGAAGCAGTTGCTTTGAATTTTTTCTTCTGTGGGGAATGGGAATGGCGCTATTCCTTCGACTGTCGTTCTGTTTCGGGTTAAAAATGGTGAACCCACGTTTCATCACCTGTCACAATCCGGAACAAGAAGGCCTCCACCTCAGCTTCAAAACGTTGCAACAAATCAAGACAAATGTTATTTCTGTACGATTTGTGATACACCGTTAGACACCACGTGATCCATCTTGCAAACCCTTTTGAATATACAAGAGTGCGGATAATTGCATCCACACTTTCTTTGCTGATTGATAGATGCAGCGTCAACTGCCGAGACGAAACGCGACTGTCCTCGCGAATGACTACATCAGCTCGCTGCGGCCGGCCGCGGTGGTCTCGCGGTTCTAGGCACGCAGTCCGGAATCGTGCGACCGCTACGGTCGCAGGTTCGAATCCTGCCTCGGGCATGGATGTGTGTGATGTCCTTAGGTTAGTTACGTTTAAGTAGTTCTAAGTTCTAGGGGACTGATAACCACAGCAGTTGAGTGCCATAGTACTCAGAGCCATTTGAGCCAGCTCGCTGCAACATGCCAAGTGTGACAGCCGTGGATGGTCTCACCGAATGCTGAAAATCGTGGAGCTCCGCCGAAACACCTCCTGATGACCTCACCTTCCGTGCCCAGCGACTAACTGTACTTCTGTCGACAGCAGATGCTCCGTAGCGTTTGTGAGTATTCCCCACAATTTCTTTTTCTGCAGCGAGAAATTCAATGACGGCACATTGATTGTAACGTACATCACCTATAGACTCCATTTTGAAACAGTCCTGCAGCTATTCCATCTGTCGGAAGTGACGGAAACTTGGCGCACTCACTCAGGATGGTTCAAATGGCTCTGAGCACTATGGGACTTAACATCTGTGGTCATCAGTCCCCTAGAACTTAGAACTACTTAAACCTAACTGACTTAAGGACATCACACACATCCATGCCCGAGGCAGGATTCGAACCTGCGACCGTAGCGGTCACGCGGTTCCAAACTGAAGTGCTTAGAACCGCACGGACACACCGGCCGTCACTCACTCAGGAGTCTTCAAATAATACATACGTAACGTTCTACATTCGCAGCATTGTTTTCGGCTGAGACAAAAAATGCGGTGCATTCCTTTCTGAGCAACCCTCGTATTTACGTAACGGCTTAAGGGGATTTGGTCGCACATGCTGACATGAATAGCTTATAACCCACGTTTAGAGCCGGCCGCTGTGGCGAGCGGTTCTAAGCGCTTCAGTCCGAAACCGCGCGGCTGCTACGGTCGCGGGTTAGAATCCTGGGTGGATGTGTGTGATGTCCTTAGGTTAGTTAGGTTTGAGTAGTTCTAAGTCTACGGAACTGATGACTTCAGATGTTAAGTCCCATAGAGCTTATAGCTATTTGTACCTACGTTTAGGTTTCTATTTAGAATTGAAATACTTCGTTCCTTGATCGAAGAGCTAAGCAGTCTGATTAAGTTGCCTATCAAACGTGGACAGTCTGTGGGAAAAAGGAGATTAGAGTTTAACGCCTCGTCACCTACTACGTCGTTAAAGACAGAGTACAAGCTTGGATAGGTGTTGACAGCAAAGAAAACTGATCGTGGTTTGGTTTATTCAAATATACCATCTCGGCATTTATCTTCAGAGATTTAGGAAGAATAGGGAAACCAGCGCCTTTCCGAAACGGCTTTTGTTGTCTTGCTACTCGTGCATCTCTCTCGCTCTCTCGGTGTCATTCACATAAATCCCTCTGGCTAAGCTTTTCTAGCAACTTACTGAGGAAGTGTTGTGCTTATCTCTTGATTCACATTTCACATGTGACTCTGAAACCTGACAAATCCCAAAGAAGGAGTTTTAAGTTCGTATGATTCAGTACTATTAATTTCGTGTATTTCGTGATAGCGATACCAGTTTAGAAGCACTCATGTATGAGGTGCACATCATATGAGGTGCACCAGAATGTTAGTCAATGGATTACGACCTATGCGTCACAGAGCAGTCCCGCTACGGTTAGAGCATTTCAGCACTGTAGTTTCCGTTCAGATGAAATGTCACCGGGGCGGGGCACAGTTTGTGTCCTTCAGCTGACAGTTGTCTGAGAGTCTATCCATAAAGCATGGCTAGTCTGGACAGCGAGCTGCGCGGCGCGGATCTTTCCATCGAGAAGTGGCCCTGCAGCTTTTCCCACAGAGCGGCAAATCTGTTGACTGTGATTGCCTTTCGCTGTGACTCACAAGAACGTTCAGTATGACATTGGAGCTTTTATTGTTTATTGGGTCACTCGATTTTGCATGGCTTAGGTATAATCATGACGGTTCAAACATTACTAACGGTATTCTCAAGATCCCAAAGAATTTTGAAGATGTTCAGTTTAACTGCTTTCTGCAGCTACATACAGAGCGAGGAACAAAGTTTTAGGTAGTGTAGGCTTTTCACAGTCCGTTTCGGTACAACGCCGGGGACCGATACTACCGTAACGACGGTACGTACCGACTTCTATTTCCAAATGGCTTTCACCTCGTCTGCAAGCTGGAGCCTGGCCAGCTTCTGAGTGCAAGTGGTTTACAAATTACGGGTACTACTTACAGAAATGATTATGAGAAACGTGATTTCCTCAGCTTCACTGAGCAGTGATACATCAGATCGATCATAGGAAATTGTTTCAAATGTTCAGACGTGTGTGAAATTTTATGGGACTTAACTACTAAGGTCATCAGTCCCTGAGCTTACACACTACTTAACCTAAATTATCCTAAGGACAAACACACACACCCATGCCCGAGGGAGGACTCGAACCTCTGCCGGGACCAGCCGCACAGTCCATGACTGCAGCGCCCCAGACCGCTCGGCTAATCCCGCGCGGCTAGGAAATTCTTTCATGGGAGTAGGTTGTTGTGCCGATGTTCTTGTACATTTTGAAATTCTCGTTTTCTACGACAGTAAGAGAATCATATCTGTAATATGAAGAGTTTCATTAACCGCTACTGCTGTCCCACCTCCTGATGTATTGGCTCTGAGCACTATGGGACTTAACTGCTGTGGTCATCAGTCCCCTAGAACTTAGAACCACTTAAACCTAACTAACCTAAGGACATCACACACATCCATGCCCGAGGTAGGATTCGATGATTCGAACCTGCGACCGTAGCGGTCGCGCGGTTCCAGACTGTAGCGCCTAGAACCACTCGGCCACTCCGGCCGGCTCCTGATGTATTATTTTGGCTGCAACATCCCGCTTTTTCTGTGGATTTTACATCCTGATATATTGTGTTAAATTGTCTCCTTTCGAACGACACACTTCCTGCAGGTATCATATTCCTTGCTCTTGCAAGATATACGTCCAGTAGTTCCTCACTGCAATGACCTCATCTTGTATAGCTTGCAAAACTGGCTGCGTCAGCCATTAATTAATGGTGCTGCTATTATTATCATACACAGACCGATGTAGAAACTATTCAAAAAGAACACGTTTCAAATTAGAGTTGGGCAGTAGTAGTATGGAGAACGGAAATCATCTTGATTCTATAGTACTTTGAAGAACTGCAGTCGAGTATCAGAGTACAAGGTCCGAGAACAAAATGTCACGTTCCACTCTGCGAATTGACGCGGTGTCGGCTGCATTCGAGATCAGAAGGAGAATTTTTTACGTGGAACTTCTCGGTTCTAGGAAATGAATTACTTTCCATTCGTTCCCGGGTACTTCAGGCTAAAGTAATTCTGGCATTTCTGTCATTTGTTCACTTCTTACACAAATATTGCATTGACGGAAGCGTTAACCGTCGAGTGGTCATGCGGATGACTATCCATCCACTCCTCTTTGAAATGCAATTACTTATTTGTTATGGCAGCAGTGAGAGCATGGCAACAGGAGTCTGCGGGGGTGGGTTTGAGACACAGTGCAGCCATATGTGTCAGTTGGAATTCGTCCTATGCGAGGGGTAGTTGCCCTTTCTTATGGCTGGTTGACACAATTATGTCCTCCACGCGACATTTCGTGTAAGTATTTTTGTTTGATGTTTTTCTTCAGTATTTCATTTATTTTACACTTTTTAGCACTCATTGTATCATATAAAATATTTTCTATTTACATCTGCATATACTTTGCATTTTGAGTGAAATATTTCGTAGGTAATCATCGTGATATTTCCTGTAGCTCTTGTTGCTGTTTTTTGTTTTGAAGAAAGGGTTACTTTTTTATATCTCCTACCAGTAACTTACTTATACTTTTTTATATTTTATAGGTGGCATATTTACCCGTTGCAAGAAGCGATTTCAGCTACGAACTGACGCTTCCCTGGCGAAAGAGTGCATATTTCATGCAACAAAGTTGCTGATAAGAATTAAATACCGAGGAACGGAAATAGAAACAACTGACGATCTGTTAGATGACAGTATGTATTTAGGAAAGGTGATGGCTGATGGCCAGAGGGGCAGTTCTGGCTTTTCATTGGATACTGAAACCAAGAAAAATTTAGGCACCTTCATTCGATATATCAACCTGAAAAAAATGTTCGACAACGTAAAATACTGAAAAAAAATAGGTATATGCTGTGGGGAAAGACGGATAATATGCAGAACGTACAAGAATCAAGAGAGAACAACAAGAATGGCAGACCAAGGAAGAGGTTCTCGAACTAAAAAGGCTGAGAAATAATACAGTATTTCACCCCAACTGTTCAGTCACTACATCGAAGAATTAATGACGGAAATAAAGGGTTCAAGAGTGGGGTTAAAATTCAAGATAACAGGATATCAGTGATGAGAATCGTTGGTGACATAGCTATCCTCAGTGAAAAGTGGGTTCTAATGTAGCCCTCTGGCACAGGTAATTTTGTAACCACACTTCATGTGACTGGCGTGTAGTTTTTACGAACATTTCCTCTATAATTTTTATCTTTGAATGACTTTGGTAGTATTTTAATAGTAAGAATAGAGTCCTTGGAGGACTATATAACCGTATGTTAGCGTATTACTAAGCTAGTTCCGTTATTACCGTAGTTACGCTTACTGTTCCGACTATTTTCACTGTTGCGGTTATTGGCACGATTAGTAGCACCACTCCTTGTGAAATGTGCGTGCTCGTATGAGCCATTTATGTTTTGTGACGTGAACTGTATGAAAATATACTGCAGAAAAGTATTTCATGGTGTTTTCGTGTTCTGAGCAACTGGGAAACTTAATCTTTAAAGACAATGTCTCTGCCCAATCGAGTGCTTAATTACAGAATTCGCCGAAGTCTTCATGTTAATCAAACATGCAAAATGACAGGAGACTGTTAAGTTCATTGAGTGTTAAGATAGCTTATAATGAATTAAAATATCAGCACCTTAGCGAAGTTCAGGTAATGAGTTTAAGATGAATACGGTGAAGTCAACACAACATTTGCGGGAACAGCTGAGTTCACGGAAGTCGCCCTGTGATTGCCATATCTTATCAGAGAGGAAAGAAGGAACTACAGAAGGAATCTGATTGACTACATGTTGAGCTCGGTATCGGTAATAGATGCAGTTGAATGAGTGAAAAGCGTAGTGCCAATCTGAAATCCTCGTATACATCGCATAACTCGGTTTGCAATTTCTACAGTGGCTCACTAAGCGTTATCGGTGCCAGTCGATGGCCGCTGTGGTGGCTGGAAATTCTGAGTAATCTGGCCTGCACCAGAGGCTATTCTGCCTCAGAACCTGGAATCGAAGTCCCTCCCTCGGCTGAGGTGTCCCCTAGCTAGACTTGGATGGAAGCCTGTTCCACGGAGCGCTCTCGCAAGAAGCAGAATTTGCCTTTTTGAGTGACAGTCTTGTGCATAATTTTGATCACCAGTAACAGTGATTCTTACAAGTATCGACCGATCAGTTCCATTCTAACAGTGCGACAATCTCCCTTCCACATTCAATTTTGATATAATTAACCAATCGTGGAGGTTTTTAGTGCTGGAGCTCAGGCAATATCCATCACCTGCTGTGTTTTGTATTTCAGGCAACCAGAACTTCTCCACATACACACATGTGAATTTGGTTCTCACACTCCAGCATTTATTTATATTATTCACTGGTATCTGCTCTTACTGTTTCTTAGCTAACTCAATAACAATTTTGTTAACTTGGTGCCAGCATGACAGCTTGGGTGCCAATTTCTTAAAACAAAAAAACAAGAAAAGAGTTGGATGGCCTCTTCTTTCACTCCACTTCAGAGATCTTACCTTGGCACCATTCTGGGACAAGCTGTTCTCAGAACACGGGCTTCCTGCCGGGCCCAGGGGATTGCGGTAATGCAATCCCCATCGCTCTCAGCTCACGATGCGTCTTGCTGACGCCAGCGGACTCCCCACGTTAAAAACAGTACACAATAGTTTTCCTTCATTTAGGATGCAAAAAGGGATGGTGCCTTTCCAGTGGAGTTTCGTCTGCGCACAATATACAAATCTCAACTTCTACCTGCCTTATCCTCCCCTTTTCCTACCAGCGGTGCTTGTCCTATGAAAATGACTGTATCTCCCCATTCCCCTTCGCCCCCCCCCCCACCCGTAATGGCTGGACACCGACATACTCCCCCCTGTTCGACTGGTCTCTTCTCAACATGCAGTCAATATGATTCTCAACTACATATTCGAACACGACATTATTATGGAAATTTGGAAGTTAAATATGTTAATCACTGACATTATATTCAACCGTACTCCTACTCTCATTTATGTCTGAGAATTTGTTTAGATTGGCTGTGTCCGTTACTTTCATGGAGTTTGATTATGATACGTGGCATTTTTGACAAAAGCGGTCGAATAACAGTATTTGCGATGAGTCTTTATAGCATCGCTTCTTGAAAAAGAGTAATGTAAATCAACTTATCGATATGTAACTACAATGGAACCGCTATACGTGCTCATAGAATTCTAATTAATATTATCTCTGAATCGTAGTATATAAGAAAAAGATTTCTTTGTTTCAAGTTCTTGTCTTCTTCTTTGTCTCCTGTGTCTGGTTGGTTCTGATGTCCTATCTGACGGTCGCATATAGATCACTGTCTGTAAATAATTATTTCAATTATATGTAGTGCCATAATAATTTTGTTAAATATATATGCAAATAGCTTGGTAGCATGTGTTTTTTGATAGTAGCAAGAAAGTACCTTCTCTGACCCATAATTATCATTTACGTAATAATTAAATGTTGCCCTGGCCATTTTGTGTAAGATAGTTGTTGTAGCGACGCCATTAATGATAAAATGATAAAAACGCATTTAATAGTCATTTCTTGCAAGAAGTATTAAAGATAATAATCTTAATAAATACAGAACGGCGTCTTGTAATATTTTCCATTTCATTTCTTAAGCCAGAGGTGCAGTTTTATGAATAGAAATTTTTAGTAATGTAGACGCAGCCACTGCACATAGGCAGCTATACTGGAGCATGAAGCTTCACAGAAAAATAAATAATTTAGTAGTTTATTTAGCTGGTTTATCGCGTAACATAAAAGATTTTTTTTTTTAAATCCATCGTGAGTAAGACGGATATCTTCAAGTTGGAATACGTATGATATTTCTGGGGATGGTGCCCTGAGAAACAATTAGCCGTGGCTTTTAACCGACATTTTCATTTCCAATTACCAGAATAATTTATTTCATTCTCTTTTGAAAAAAAGGTTACGTGATATGTTGCATATATTTGCAATAGCGTTACATGAACTCCACGTAACGTGCTCTTTCCCTGTTTAACACGTTATAATGCGGAAACTAATTATCATACGAGTACCAAACTTCGCAGCTCTAAAGTCCAGAATATGTGGTGCATGATTTCCATGCGTCACAGCGCCACCGTCCAGTTCCAACTATGGCCTCCAGGTGCCGTGATTAGCCATCGTGATTCATAGTCTCACATACCTGACCAGTCGCAGTGCACTTGTTGACGTGTCAAAATGACCTTGGACAAAAGGAGCAGCGGATTATTTGTGGAGCTCTGTTATCAAAGCAACAGTAATGCTGCAGCTGCACTTCGAGAATATCGCCGACTGAAAGGGTCCTCTTTCTCCACGTGTTGTGTGGTGCATGACGAAGTTCGAATCAGCTGGAAACTGGGCGTCTCTACGAGAAGAGGTCGCCGGCCGTAGTGGCCGAGCGGTTCTAGGCGCTACAGTCTGGAACCTCGCGACCGCTACGGCCGCAGATTCGAATCCTGCCTCGGGCACGGATGTGTGTGATGCCCTTAGGTTAGTTAGGTTTAAGTAGTTCTACGTTCTAGGGGACTGATGACCTCAGAAGTTCAGTCCCATAGTGCTCAGAGCCATTTGAAGCATTTGAGAAGAGATCGACGACCGGTTGCATCACAGATGGTTGACGAAGTCGCTGTTGCTACGGCAGATAACGTTGAGCGCAATTCTCGATTGTGAGGCAGTGCGCGTGCTGTGTCAAGACAGTTGAACATCGCCTGGTCCACTGTACGGAGATGCTTCGAACCGTCCTCGAATGGTATCCGTACAAGATACATATTGTACAGCAGGTTGCACCACAGGACGCACGACGACGTGTTGACTTCGCTCTCCACTTTCTCGCAAGGATTGAAGTTGACGAGGGCTGACAGACGAAGCTCATTTTACTCTGATGGGTGAGGTGGACACGCAAAATTACCGAGTGTGGGGATCTTCACCTACAGTCGCTGTGCATGAAGTTCCTCTTTATGGTGAACGTGTCACCGAATAGTGTGGCTAAACGGCCACGCTCGTCATTGGCCGTTTTTTTTTTAACAGGTTGGCGCTCAAGGACCAAAGACGTGCTGTGTGACTGGCCAGCGTTACTGCGATGTGCTTCGCCAGTATGTCATACCTGCCATGCAGGAGAGAGACGCGTTGAACTCAACAGTTTTCATGCAAGATTCGGTCTCGCCGCGCATCGTCCGTCAAGTTCACCTGCTTCTACGAAAAACGTTTGGAGACGATCGAATTATCAGGCGATCGTTTTCAAATGCTTGGCCGGCTCGAGCACCGGTTCTCACTACCTGTGATTTCTGGTTGTGTGGGTACCTAAGAACGGGGTTTACCGGGGGAATATTCACACATGTGCCGATCTGAAGCGTCGTAAAATGTGCTGTTTGCGTCCAATAATAAGAGAGGTAGCAGCGGGGCCATTATTATCAACCGTAAACAGCTTGTGTTAAACAATTTTCATTACCTTGCACAATTTAATACAATAAAGCAGATAAATTTCGAAACCTCACAGGAGCACAATAAAAATTTTCCTTAAACCTCTGTCAAAATCTGCATAGCAAATACATAAAACGTTAACAAAATTTCTGTTGGTGTAAATAGTTAATAAAATCAAAAATTGCCAAACTCTGAACCCCAAAGACTATCTTATACAATGACTTCTCTTTTGAAATATACCTTCATACCAAGGTATAACATTATGGCATAACTTAAGGCACACAAGTAATAATAAAAGCAACTTCTAAAACTTCAACGCTCGACAATGAAGACAACGAGCACACTAGCTTCTGACTAAGGAATAATCCACTTGATGCCAGTACAGGGAGGAACGGATTGAAATAACAAACAATTAATAAAAAAACAGCGTCTCAGACTAAACATTCTGTAAGAACAAACGCACATAAAACCCTCCTTTATAAAAATGAACTTCACAACGAGCACAAAAGGTACAAATATAATAAACAAGTGGCTGAAAAGAGAATACAGAATTATTAAGGCAGAGCCTCCAGCAATTTAGTCTGGCACTAACTACAGAGTGAAACCGAGTTTTACAGATTTAAATTCATATTTCGAGCGAAAGGTGCATTCGCCAAAGCAGCGGAGGAACGAGCTAAAAGCTTAACGACCCGGCAGAGTCAGGAACAAAGAGAACAACAATACTCAACTTACGGACGAGGTCGAACAGAAGGTCAGCAACATGGGATCCGGTCTAACGAATCACAGATCCACTAGCAACGGCCAAGTCGTCAAGCCCCGGTGCTACGCCCCACCGTGCCACACGAAACACACGCTCTCCGCACAACTGCAACATAAATTAACTACAGCAGCACACTTGCAATTGCACATTCATATTGCATGAAAGAATAAGACAAACATTACAACAGGAAAAGTCGCAAATTTTTCTTTTAAACTCAGTACTTAAGAACTCATTTAAACACTACTCTACAAGCGTAGATAAGATTGTTCCTTGCAACGTGATGGTAACAGCTGAGTATTATTTTAAACGGGCAAGATACCACAAGAACTACACTTTCGTGGAATCTGATGTAGTTTTACGAGACAGCATAGTATTTCGTCACTCGTAAACTAAGATGCAAATTTTGGTACTTAATCACCCAGGTTAAAATAACTCTAGATATATAATCACTCAATAATGAGCAGCTCACAGGGCTTCCTTACATATAGCTGCAGATCCTTCAAGTGGCAGGAAACTAAGATGGAAAACTCAAGCCCCATTATCATGCCACGTGTGACACAGCTTTGACATATCAGACTCGCCACCAAATTCACACTGAAGACAACATTAGTTAACCATCAACAAATATAGATAAGCACACAACTGCACCCGTTTAAATAAAACACACACCATATGCCCAGGCGAATTGTTAATGCCAGGCGATGTTCCGGCGAGCTCTTCTTCTCAGCATGCGCTGCATGGCCAGAAAAGCTAAACACCACGCCTCGTGCCGGAACCCAAATCTTCCCGCGGTCTCTGGCTGCAGCGCTATAGTAGTACCACGCAGCAGTGAGCATGAGCACCAAGTAAGGTCGAACCTCCCGACCCCGTCGTAACTGCAACCGACAAACCATATCGTGAGTCCTGCTGCCTCGACGCTGCGGACTTAAATAGCCGAACCCGCGATGAATAACTGACTCGCGGCTAGCCAAAGCGAAAGTGGAGGCAAAGATGACACTTCAAGAAAGAGGTGCTGGTCCCAGCCGTGCGACGTATTACTCAGAATATCAAGAGAGGAAGCCAACATAAAGACGTACATGCTTCGTTCTGCTGCGCAGAATGCAATCCTGCGCTTTCAGATACTTCTGTTCACTGATGTGCGCCATATTGAGCCCCTTCTGTAGCAGTAACGGCAGCGGTATCTAATGGTATGCTGTACCGTAGCAGCACATTAAAAGTGTTTCAATTGAATTGGCTCTACATTATTTCTCTTCCCCATGTCCTTGACGTTAATGCTGCCAAATTTGGTACTCGTACGGTAATTAGTTTCCGTCCAGAATGAGATTTTCACTCTGCAGCGGAGTGTTCGCTGATATGAAACTTCCTGGCAGATTGAAACTGTGTACCGGACCGAGACTCGAACTCGGGACCTTTACCTTTTGCAGGAAAGTGCTCTACCAACTGAGCTACCCAAGCACGACTCACGCCCCGTCCTTACAGCTTTACTTCTGCCAATATCTCGTCTCCTACCTTCCAAACCTTACAGAAGCTCTCCTGCGAACCCTGCAGAACTAGCACTCCTGAAAGAAAGGATATTGCGGAGACATGGCTTAGCCACAGCCTGGGGTATGTTTCCAGATTGGATTTTCACTCTGCAGCGGAGTACTAGTTCTGCAGGGTTCGCGGGAGAGCTTCTGTAATGTTTGGAAGGTAGGAGACGAGATACTGGCAGAAGGAAAGCTGTGAGGAGGGGGCGTAAGTCGTGCTTGGGTAGCTCAGTTGGTTATTGTTCACCCGATCGCTACGGCAATCAGCGGCGGCGAGCTATCGACATCTCCTCCAGCACGTCCGACTGCACATACGCAACAATTCACTCCGAACGCACGACCTGCTCCAAAGGGTGGACTACACTAATGTTCACCTGGCCTCGCGACTGCCGCACCTGGCACAGGTACTGCCAATGCCACATGGTATTGCTGACAGATTAATGGCGGCCTTTGGATACTATGTCAGCCAAGAAATGTTGTTTAAGATCAAATACGAGACTTTAACTCTCCCACACCATTCTGGAGAACTTAACCTCACGGATGTGCGGAACAAGGCTCTAGCTCTCTACCTGCGAGCGACGCTACGCACTTGGAACCAACGGCAACACGCCATCACGTCGGCCATCCTGGATGTGCTTCTTCCCACGTCCTTTGAACCACCGGTGGCGGTAGGCACAATCTCGCCCTCTTTTTCTCACGTCGCGCGATTTTTTTGTTGATTTTAGTTATGTTCAGTTACAGATACCTTCTACAAGAATCCCCACTACCCGTGAGATATATCGATACTTGCGGCGTCATCATGGCAGCAATGTTGTCGAACTTAAATACCCGACACGAAACTGGCGACAGATTTGGCAAGCTGTCCATACACTTCTCCTCACCGTAGCAGCGCGATCGTCATGGTATACACTAATCAACCGCAAGACAGTCAACCGCCAACGTTTGTACGACATTCGCATGGTAGATTCCCCGCTCTGCCTTATATGTGGCATGCAGGACACCGACGAACATTCTCTGCAGTGCGGTGAGGCAAAGGATGTTTGGCGGCTGACGCAACGCATCATGGCCCTCCTCCGACGCACCGACGAATCAACGATCACGACGGACGCTTTATTTTTCCCTGACGCTGTCTTTTTCCCCTCACAAAAAACCTCGGCAATCCGATGGAGGACACTGATCGCACTACGTGCTCTCGCGGACCTTGATATCGGTCATGGACTATTGGCATTATCTACTAGAACAACACGACATCATCCGACGCCACTCTAAATATAAAACGTATTTTGCGAACTTTCTAGGCAGCATGTTTCATAACCCCCCGAAGCGGTGGGGAGTCCCAGGTTTACGTTGTTTCGAGGGATAGGATGTACTCCCAGTGAAGTGACGAGGATGTCACTTCGGCCCTATATTTCTTTCCCTTCTTTTTCATATATGATTTTTCTTTTGGGACATTAAAATTAAATGAATAAATAAAATATTATTGTTACTAACAAAAAAAATTACAATGTACAATGTTTCCTTCCCACTGCCGCTCCCTTATCCTGTCAGGAGAAGGGGACACCGTGGCCAGGCCTCCAAGTACGACCACTGCCCACTCTGACCTACTTAATAAAAAAAAAATAAAACTAAAAAAAGTTGGTAGAGCACTTGCTGCGAAAGGCAAAGGTCCCGAGTTCGAGTCTCGGTCGGGCAAACGGTTTTAATCTGCCAGGAAGTTTCAATTAGTTTCCGTGTTAATAAAGTGTTATATAAGGAAACTTTAATTATATCCACCCGCTAGTTACAATGCTCTTACTGATGAATATAACATTGTCTGTTGTTGGCTTTTAACACAGCTAATCAGCACAGTTTCAAAGTGGAAATAAATTTATGAAATGACAGAATTCTATCAAAACAGTCAACGAGTGAAACGTCCCTGTTTTTCGGTCCAACGGGTCTTCTGGACGGATGACTGCAATGTGCATATCTTCATTACGCGTATCTGCCTAACGTTTCTTAGGTCACAGTCTCAGTCCATTCACATGGATCCGGTACGTAGACGGTGTTGATGTGTCCTGTGAAGCCGTCTGTACGTGCCCGTACTGCATAACATGACCCCTTCGCATTTTCTAGCTGATTGGCTTCAAGCTGACCTGTTGCACGAATGCCTTGCAGTTAGAACTAGGAATTACGTTACATGTCAGTTTATTTGCAGTGACTTGGCAACTGAATTGAACGTTATTGTATTCGCAGACAACAGATTGGCTCAAATGGTTCAAATGGCTCTGAGCACTATGGGACTTAACATCTTAGGTCATCAGTCCCCTAGAACTTAGAACTACTTAAACCTAACTAACCTAAGGACACCACACACATCCATGCCCGAGGCAGGATTCGAACCTGCGACCGTAGCTGTTTGCGCGGCTCCGGACTGACGCGCCTAGAACCGCATAGCCACCGCGGCCGGCAAAATCACAAATGTTTCCGTAAGTACCCGCAGTTTATTTTCATGTGAAAATTCAGAATCCGTTCTTTTTATTTACAGATAACTACCCAGAGATTAAGTTAATGACCAAATTGGTCAATTAAAGAAATGCTGCGGCACAGTCAAGGAGAGCCTGTTACCGTAACGTAACGAAACAAGCCAAAACCGCTGTTGGGTAACAGGGAAACGTGCAACCTCCATTTTAAGTAGAAACAGAACAGTTGCTTGACAACCTGACAAACCTGCTGAATAGACCGGTAGTAGCAAGTGCTAGGCGGTCATAAAAATACAGTCCTGGAAATTGAAATAAGAACACCGTGAATTCATTGTCCCAGGAAGGGGAAACTTTATTGACACATTCCTGGGGTCAGATACATCACATGATCACACTGACAGAACCACAGGCACATAGACACAGGCAACGGAGCATGCACAATGTAGGCACTAGTACAGTGTATATCCACCTTTCGCAGCAATGCAGGCTACTATTCTCCCATGGAGACGATCGTAGAGATGCTGGATGTAGTCCTGTGGAACGGCTTGCCATGCCATTTCCACCTGGCGCCTCAGTTGGACCAGCGTTCGTGCTGGACGTGCAGACCGCGTGAGACGACGCTTCATCCAGTCCCAAACATGCTCAATGGGGGACAGATCCGGCGATCTTGCTGGCCAGGGTAGTTGACTTACACCTTCTAGAGCACGTTGGGTGGCACGGGATACATGCGGACGTGCATTGTCCTGTTGGAACAGCAAGTTCCCTTGCCGGTCTAGGAATGGTAGAACGATGGCTTCGATGACGGTTTGGATGTACCGTGCACTATTCAGTGTCCCCTCGACGATCACCAGTGGTGTACGGCCAGTGTAGGAGATCGCTCCCCACACCATGATGCCGGGTGTTGGCCCTGTGTGCCTCGGTCGTATGCAGTCCTGATTGTGGCGCTCACCTGCACGGCGCCAAACACGCATACGACCATCATTGGCACCAAGGCAGAAGCGACTCTCATCGCTGAAGACGACACGTCTCCATTCGTCCCTCCATTCACGCCTGTCGCGACACCACTGGAGGCGGGCTGCACGATGTTGGGGCGTGAGCGGAAGACGGCCTAACGGTGTGCGGGACCGTAGCCCAGCTTCATGGAGACGGTTGCGAATGGTCCTCGCCGATACCCCAGGAGCAACAGTGTCCCTAATTTGCTGGGAAGTGGCGGTGCGGTCCCCTACGGCACTGCGTAGGATCCTACGGTCTTGGCGTGCATCCGTGCGTCGCTGCGGTCCGGTCCCAGGTCGACGGGCACGTGCACCTTCCGCCGACCACTGGCGACAACATCGATGTACTGTGGAGACCTCACGCCCCACGTGTTGAGCAATTCGGCGGTACGTCCACCCGGCCTCCCGCATGCCCACTATACGCCCTCGCTCAAAGTCCATCAACTGCACATACGGTTCACGTCCACGCTGTCGCGGCATGCTACCAGTGTTAAAGACTGCGATGGAGCTCCGTATGCCACGGCAAACTGGCTGACACTGACGGCGGCGGTGCACAAATGCTGCGCAGCTAGCGCCATTCGACGGCCAACACCGCGGTTCCTGGTGTGTCCGCTGTGCCGTGCGTGTGATCATTGCTTGTACAGCCCTCTCGCAGTGTCCGGAGCAAGTATGGTGGGTCTGACACACCGGTGTCAATGTGTTCTTTTTTCCATTTCCAGGAGTGTAGTTTCATCTGTGGTAGTTGCTCTAGGATAAAATAGTAGGAAATATTACCATTAATAATGTAGAATAAGATGTGGAGAAGAACATCTGATAAAAACGAAGAAATCAAACAGATGGGAGACCTCTGATTAATCACTTGGATCTTCGTTTCACGAGATTTAAATGAAAATTAATAAGAGGATGTACAAAGACAGTTGTTCATGCTCAACATTTCTTTTGTTGGCTAAAAGACATGTACGTTTTCTTCAACGTTTCTCTCTGTCTTTTAAGCCGACCGGAGTGGCTGAGCGGTTCTAGGCGCTACAGTCTGGAACCAGGCGACCGCTACGGTCGCAGGTTCGAATCCTGCCTCGGGCATGGATGTGTTTTGTCCTTAGGTTAGTTAGGTTTAAGTAGTTCTAAGTTGTAGGGGACTGATGACCTCAGAAGTTAAGTCCCATAGTGCTGAGAGCCATTTGAACCAATTTTTTGTCTTTTAATAAAAAGCGAAGATGTCTTTGCTATCGGAAGATCAGTGTCTTTGTAACTTTATCTCCACCTTCAGAAACACAAAAATGTTATATAGCACCAGGTTAGAAGAAGGAAGTATGCATGATAAATACAGGATGCCTTCGAGATTCGAAATATTGCAACCATTATACTGTGATGGCTTCATTGTGACCCAAACAGCAATGGTTTGGTGTGATCTCATCACCTAAGGACGTCGTATAGATAAACTGATACATATAATTTGGCATTTAGCGTGTATTAAGTATCGAGATTCATTATTTCGTAATGTCTGTTCGATGAGAAGGCAGATGACACTTTATATTACAAATCCTTTAGTTTCGTAGAGTGTTCTTCATTTTCAGAACCACTTTAAAACATTCTACATAGTGAATAATAGTGCAAGGAGGAAGTGACAATATTTTGGCTACTTGGCTGTTTTTTTTTTTCTAACACTGTGTGGTACGTTTCTACCTCTTCTGCATTTGGTGAATGTCGGACTGAGTGACAGATCTGACACTTTCGTTAACATCAGACATCGAGGATTGTTTCTCACTTTGAAAAGGAGATATAAGAATCTTCTCTCATCATCTGTTAAATGTATTTTCAGTAGGTACTCTATAGCTTTACTTTACTGAAGTCATTTCATATGGAGTGCAACTTTGTCTAAAGTTACACCAAAAATTCTCAACTGATTATTGCGTAGTAGCAGATGCTCTGAAGTTGTTTTGAATTCTATCCCGTCATTTCTCTACATTTAAATTTTCCAGTTTTCTCTATGAAAACTGTCTGATAAGGAGAGTACCTGTCTGCATACTCCCAGATAGCTCTTATCTTGTTGGTTGATTACTAAATATTTTAAATGAAATGGATTTTTAATTTTGTATTCGTACATTCCTAAAGTCAAGTACCTATCTACTGAAACGTTTATTTGAGAAGCACAGCTCCTTACTAAGATATTCCTTTTGGAGATGATGTATCCCTGAAATTTTTTCTGTGTTTCAACACAGTAGCTAAGTTCTAGGAAGATCAGTGACTGAACGTGGAATACGAACCACGATGCAACTTTTTTTTCACATTTGTACAATAAGTATTCACATCATGCGTTAGGAGTGGGATTTATGCACACGATGCAAAATAAATTGTTAGAAGAACAGGAAAGCAGCAAAAAGAAATGACAGGACTGCAAGTAGCAGCTCATCACCTGTTCCGTCAAACTAGAGCCAGCAGCAGAAAAAACATGGCGTCTATACGGCCTACATCGATTACTGAAACCTGTTTTGATGGAACGTACTTGACATACTATTAAAGTCTCGAAGATCTGATTAATAAACATTTCCGTCGTAAACACTGCTATTCACAGTGAAATGCTGGCAACAAAACAAGAATAACAGACCATATAATGTTCAAGAGGGCGCATTTTAAGCCCCTTTTGTTGAGTTTAACGCTCAATCCACAGTTCTAAACACTCACTTGAACGAGAAATACATTTATCACCATTATAAGCACTGACTTAAGCTGTGAATTAAAGTAGCACATTGCCGGCCTGTGTGGCCGTGCGGTTCTAGGCGCTACAGTTTGGAACGGCGTGACCGCTACGGTCGCAGGTTCGAATCCTGCCTCGGGCATGGATGTGTGCGATGTCCTTAGGTTAGTTAGGTTTAAGTAGTTCTAAGTTCTAGGGAACTGATGACCACAGATGTTAAGTCCCATAGTGCTAAGAGCTATTTTTAAAGTAGCAGATTACCTAACGACATTAAATTGTCACCTCAACAAAAATACATATGATTCACCTACTACAACAAGTAGTTGTTGGAAATTTAGTTACGTAATTGTGAGAAAAAAGGTTTGTCTAAAGATACAGAGTGGAATCTATTCTAAGCTATGTGCTACAATAGCATGCTCTGTAAACATGTCCTCTACATTCGATTGGCACCTTCATGTACACCATAGTCTGCAAGCCACTGTGAAGTGCATGGAAGAGGGTGATTCCCACAGTGCCACTTATTACGGCATCATCATCAAGAATGGGTGCTTAAACGCATCTGTGCGTTCTGCAGTTAGTCTAATCTTGTTCTCACGATCCCTACGGGCAGTAAATTCCTGTATTCATCCCTTAAAGCTAGTTCTTGAAACTTTATAAGTAGACTTTCACGGAACAGTTTGCGTCTATCTTCAAGTGTCTGTCGGTTCAGATCTTTGAGCATCTTAGTGACACTCTTTCGAGGGGCTAAACAAACCTGTCGCCATACGTGCTGTCCTTTCTCAACGTTCAGTATGCTCTGTTAGTGCAGTTTGGTATTGCTCTCACACACTTAAGCAATATTCTAGGATGGGTCCCACGAGCGTTTTGTATTCGATGTCCTGTATAGAGTGATGGTACTTCTCTAGTACTCTACCAATAAACCGCATTCTGACACCTGCTTTATCCACAACTGAGACTAGGTCAACCTTCCATTTCATATCCCTACAAATAGTTACGCCCAGGTATTTGTGCGAACTGACCGATTCCAGCCATGACTCGTTCATATTGTAGTTCGTAAAAAGCTTTGGAGCGCTTAAGATTAAATAAGCCAGAATGGATAGATAACATTCGACCACAATCTCTAAAACCATTGGGGGAAGTGGCAACAAACCCACTATTCACCTTGGTGTGCAGAATGTATCAGTCTGGCGCCATACTATCTGACTTTCGGAAAAATATCGTCCACACAGTTCCGAAGACTGCAAGAGCCGGGAAGTGCGAGAATTATCGCACAGTCAGCTTAACATCTTATGCATCCAAACGAAGCAAGGGGAACATCAAAAGCAGACTAGCACTGGCAAAAAGGACGTTCCTGGCCAAGAGATGTCTACTAGTATCAAACATAAGGCTTGATTTGAGGAATAAATTTCTGAGAATGTACGTTTGGAGCACAGCATTGTATGATAGTGAAACATAGACTGTGGGAAAACCGGAACAGAAGAGAATCGAAGCATTTGGGATGTGGTGTACAGACAAATGTAGAAAATTTGGTGGACTGATGAGGTAAGGAACGAGTAGGTTCTGCGCAGAATCGGAGAGGAAAGCAATATATGGAAAACACTGACAAGGAGAAGGGACAGGATGATAGGACATCTGTTAAGACATCAGGGAATGACTTCCATGGTGGGAATGAATTCCATGGTACTAGAGATAGCTGTAGAGCGCAAAAACTGTAGAAGAAGGCAGAGATTGGAATACATCCAGCAAATAATTGAGGACGTAGGTTGCAAGTGCTACTCTGAGATGAAGAGGTTGGCACAGGAGAAGAATACATTTTTTTTCTTTCTTTTGATGTATACAGTTTTAGATGTAGAAACGTTTAACGCGAGTTGACAATGTTTGAACCACTTTGAAATATTATCAAGATCCAACTGAATGTCTGTACAGCTTTTCTCAGACAGTACTTAATTGCAGATAATCACACCCTTTACTGTAATTGTTGTAATAAATAAAGCAGTAGATTTTATTAAAAACATACGAATGTCATTTGGTGTGGTAAAATGTAAGTGAATGAATAAAACGAAGGACAAGATCGAAGCTACGAGCTTTAATAAATACATGAGCCTATGGATGAATAAACCTACAAAAATTTAGTTCTTCTACAAGGAATACGGCTGTTGCAGAAAACCACGAACAAACGAGCTGGAAGTACGTACATCAGTAGAATTTTCATAGATTTGAAATAGAAATTGTGTTGGAAACACATCTCCAGTGTCAATCGACGCATGCGCAGTTTCATTGTGGACTTAGGATTTTGTCCTCATTAAGAGGACAAAAACAGATACCCAGAAAATATATGACATCTCCACAAAGTATGGCATGCACCAATCAAAATCTGCTATTGGGAGGCCGACAGTACGACCCGAGAAAGGGAAGATGAAAAAAAGTCGAGAAGGTGCATAAAAACCAACTTTGGAATGTGAAATAATATTTTCAGAACAGCCGTTCACCTCGCCACAAAACAATGGTAACTGCACACATAAATGGCATACAACTTAATCTAGGAGAAATATCCGGAACAAATTCAGTATCTAATTCAGAGAAAAACTGCACGCACAGCACGCGAATAACCTCATCCAGGATGATGTAGATTTGCAAATATCGAACGATTGGATGAGGCTTGCAGATTTACATGCAGAAAATGACGGATTTCTAAGAGCGATACGAGCTCACGTCATTGCGACGGGGAACAGCTCGAAGCATATCCTGAGCGAGAGAAAAGTAGCTGTCAGCTACAGAAAAACCAGTGGCAAACCAAAATACACATTACATGTGAATGTAAAACTCTGGCATATAGAGAATCCGAAACAATTCACCAGAAATTAGGGCGGCAGTATCAATCAATCAAACACTTTCCTCCATACTATGTGTACGACCGTCCACTGCTCTAGACTATGACAAATTCAGCAATCTTCTGGAACTGCAGCAGAATAGCTTTAGGAAACAATTCTATGCAATTAAAGTTGTATAAAAATGGTCTACAAAGCTGAGCGGGCCACATACCTGCCGCACGTAAGATGCAAACCATCCTCAAATCGGCAGGTGGTAAAATGCAAATATCTGTTAGATGAAGTAAAAGCCACGAGGAAACAAGTTTTTGTATATGTCTCAGTGGCAGTTTTTGAAGGCGACCTGATTTGAATGCAAACTATGAAGAGCCTACAGCAAATAAGACTGCATCATTAGCTTCGTTGACATCTATAGAGGTCAATAGGCAGAACGGCACGTCGACTACCCGGATATCATAGTTTCGTATTATTAAATTGTTTTTAGAACTGTTATCAGTACCATGAGCGAGCCATGAAGTATTAACAAAGATAACAGTAATAATGATAATACTCTCGGGTGTCCATCCGGATGCGATCGTTGAAATACCACGATATTTCGGCGAATAACCTTTCCGCCATCATCAGGTGGTTCTGATGGAATGGTCTGTATGCTCTCTCTCTCTCTCTCTCTCACACACACACACACACATACAAACCTTTTACTTTCCCCTCCTTGTGGAAGTGTATGGAGGAGTTCATAGCCTGTTGGCTTTTACTCCACAATATATGTTGTGTGTGTGGTTGTCTTGGATAGTTTTCGCTGTCTGTGTATTTTGGTGGTGTTCTGGTGGTGTCTTGTACTTGCCTGAGGTTGGCGAGATATTGTGTGTTTTAAGGATTGGTATTAGGAATTTGGGATTTTGGGATTTTTCTCTTCGACCTAGTCGTGTAAGATCGTCATAGGCAGTTTCTGCTTACCACGGGACATGTCATACCGACCTAGGGAATGGATGAGGTTATTTCCAGAGCTGGAAGAGCTCTCGTCGAAAGCCCTTGCCAGATCTTGGAATCTTTCTTTGAGGAGTGGGATTTCGGCAGCGGCGTGCAGATCGTCGGTGGGGAATCCCATTGGTAGACGCAGTGCCCTCCTGAGGGCGCGGTTCTGCAGCCTGTGGAGTTTGTCCAGATGCTGCTTCGCCGCATATCCCCAGACAGGGCAAGCATACTCCATTACTGGCCGTATAAGGGCCTGATAGACAATTACTCCTACAGAGCACGGAAGGGAGCTGTTGAGGACTAGATATAGGATGGACATTCTGGCACAGACCTTCCTTTGATCCTCGTCTATGTGGGGTTTTCACGTTAGTCCAAGGCTACGCCGAGATACTTGGCGGATCTACGCCAGGGGAGTCGGGATCCATGTAGGTGCAGGTGGATGGAGAGGGGGGAGGTGGCGGGGGGGGGGGCGTTAGGGGATCCACGTCTCCCGAGCCTCCGGGTGATAAGCAGAGGGTTGATGGTGATGCGCCAGGGAAGGGCCCATGTTTCTGTTTCATCTAAAACCCTTTGTAGCCTACGAATGACCAGTTCCTTATTCGCATTAAGTGTAAAAAGCTGTGTCGTCAGCATACTGTGCGGTGAGCACCAGAGGGACTGTGGGAGTGTTTGCATTGCACACACTGTATGAAACGGGCCCCAGGACCGATCCCTGTGGCACCGCAGCACGTATACGCCTTTTGGTCGAGGTGGCTGTTTCTACCTTGACAGAGAAAATTCTGTTCGTGAGATATCTTTGGATTAACGTGACTATGCTACTGGGGAACCCCTGTGTGTATAACTTGTATAGTAGCCCTTTTAGCCATACTGAGTCGAAGGCTTTGGCTACATCAAGTAGCACTATCCCGCAGTAGCCACTGTGGTTGAAGCCATCTGTGGCTGCTTCCACCAGTCTCATGATCTGTTGTGGGGCGGAGTGCCTCTTTCGGAATCCGAATTGGAAATCCGGTAGAAGTCGCTCGTTGGTGATGTGATCTCGTATGGGTATTAGCTAATCGGCCTGTAGTGCTGCGGGAATAAAGGGTCTTTGACACAACAATACTAATCATACATATTTAGCCCACCTCCTAACATGATTAGTGGGCCATTAATTGTTACATAAAACTAAGTTATTGCAGCTTAATATTATAATTATGTTAGTGAACTACAGTTTAAGTTACTAAAGTATGGTTAGATTCCTACAACAACAATGGGCAGTTTAGTTTTATCTACTTCTAACCTAGAAATGACTACTAACTGCAGCGTCACAGGTGTGCCAGTAAAGTACAAACCTACTTAGGGTGGCCAGGCTCCTCGAGCTAACCCCGGGGATCATGCCCCTGGCACTGGGCCGGCCATGGTTAGTATTCGCTGCAGTTTCCTATGTTAGTGTTCTAAACTAAGTCCTACTACTACTAACTTAACCTACGTCATCATTGGTGCTTTAGTCGCAATCGGTGTGATTGATCCCACCCCCCCCCCCCCCCCCCCTAATCCCGCACGTGGCGGTTTCCAACTGATGGAAGTCGGCCATTCCACGCACAGGCGGTATGGGAATGGGATCAGGTCTTAATCGGTTGGTTTATTAATTTGGTGTCTATTCTTGGTCCCTCAAGTATTCTATTAACACTTTTCGCGATACCTCATCTGCCAGAGCATTCAAAGTATGGAAAGTGTCTTCTTGTCTTAGGAGATTGTATGTCTCATTGTTTGGAAGTCTGTCTCGGAGTGTTGTCGCAACGTCGTTGAAGAGAGGGCACTCGAAAACCACATGATCAGGAGTTCCTTCCGCCGCGCCACAGTCACACTCGGGGGTTGCCCTTTTCCCAAACTGACATAAGTATGTCGGATAGGGTCCATGACCAGTGAGAAAGTGGATGAGTCCTCGTGTAGGTTCAAAATATTTCATGGCCCCGCGTTCTTTAACGTCAGGTAAGAACTGGAATGTTCTTCTCCCCGTTTCATCTTCCTCCCAATCCATCTGCCACAGTTCTTCCCCTCTGTTTCTTATTTCCCTCTTATCCCCTACTCTCACACCCATGATGTCTATTATTTTTCCCCATTCCCTTTTTTAGCCCAGTACCATTCTGCTTGCTCACGTATCTTGATATCTAACGGGCAGAGCCCCATTATGACTAACAGAGCTCCCCCTGGTGATGTCCTGTAGGCCCCTACTGATCTTAGAATCATGTTTCTTTGGACTCTACTCACCATCATGGCGGGCACGACCCGCGTGAGCCTGTGCGCCCAGACCCCCGAGCCGTAACCCACTACTGAGGTCATGATACTATTGTGATAGAGTTTGATGAGATGAGGGGGGAGATGAAATCGTTTATGTCCAATGGAAATGAGGTTATTTAATAATTGGAGGGCTCTCTGGGTTACGGTTTCTATGTGTTTTCCGAAGTTCCATCTCTCGTCAATTATGACTCCCAGATATCGCGCCTCCCGTCGCCGAAGAACTGGTGAGCCATCGATTCTGACAGTGGGATTCCTGATAAGCTGACCTTTTAGCAGTAAGTATGTGGATTTACTAGGAGATATTTTCATCTTCGTGTTAAGGCACCATTGGTGCAGTTTTTCAATGGCCTTTTCGATTTTTGGCTCGATGTCCTCTCGGCTACGACCGCCGACCAGCAGGAGGAGGTCATCTGCGTAGGCTATCACCTCTAGCACTTCTTCACTTTGTTGTAGTCCGTCTAGTAATGGTTCCATATGGATATCCCAGAAAAGGGGCCCCAGAACAGAGCCTTGGGGACACCCCTTGGTAATTACTTTTCCAATTCTCCCACTAGGAGATGATAGCCAAACCTCCCTGTCCTTACAATAGCTCCTCAGACACCCATAAAGCGGCCCTGGACACTCCTTCTCCCGTAAACAGGAAAAGAGCGAACGCCACCACAGGTTGTCAAAGGCGCCACTGATATCCACCATGATGCCGACGACGTACTTATGCGGGGTTGAGCCGCAGACCTCAGCCGCCAGAGCGATAGCATCAGATGCCGACCGCCCCGGCCTGAAGCCAAACTGCCTGCCGCTCATCCCACACAGCACCCGGTGAGCCGTCAATCTGTCAGCCAGCAGTTTCTCCAGAAGCTTCCCGAACAGGTCCAATAGGCAGATTGGCCTGTAAGATTTAACTTCGGCCGGATCTTTTTCTGGTCCTTTTTTAATTAGTACCACATTCGCGGTTTTCCGCCTCTTGGGAAACCTCCTTTGTCTAAGACACTCGTTGAATAGGTGGGTCAGCGGCGCGACCAACTTGGGTGCCAGAAATTGCACCACCTCAGCCACAATGCCGTCTGGTCCTGGAGCTTTCCCTCTTTTTAGGGATCTTATATGTGCAGCCACCTCCTCTTCCGAGAATGGGTAGACTGCCGTGTTGTTATTGTAATCTACTAGATATGCGTCTCGCAGTTGCTTCTGGCTTTCGGTTTCTCCATCCGCATTGTCGTCAGGCAGCAGGGACTGGAGAAGGACCTCAGCAGTTTCCTGCCAAGATTCTGTCATCCCATCCCCCCGCCTGACTGTTGATAGCTCCAGGGGAGAGAGGATTTTTTCCCTCACTAATTTATAAGGGAGACCCCACGGATCTAAAGCCAACTGGTTCAGTACGTAGCTTTCCCAGCTATGCATTCTCACTTCGCGTAACTCCTTCTGGAATCTCTGCTTGGCCTCCCTGTATCGCAACTGCCATCTTTGCCTTTCCAGCCAGACGACACTGCGCTGGTAGTTCCTTCTTAGCCTTCTGACAGATTGACGTAATTCCTCTAATTCGGCCGACCATGGTGACGGTGAGGCCGCCACGGCCTTCCTCCTGGTTGGTACAGCGGCCCTCACCGCTCTATGTACTGCACCCACCAGTTCCTCAGCTCTTCCGTCTATGTCTAGGTCTTGATGTACGTCACCTTCCGGTAAGGCAGGAATGTCGCACTCCCTTGCTAGTAGTTCCCAATTCGCTTTGTTGTAGTTGAATTTTACTTCCCACCCCATGGTCCAGCGGCACTTTCTGTCATCTAAGGTGAAGGTTATTAAGTTGTGGTCACTCGTGGTGGCATTGCTTACGACTTTCCAACTCTTTATAAGGTTTTCTGCATTATGTGATGTTAGGGTTACATCTATATTCGTGCCTTGTCCTCCTCCTGCTGTGTAGGTAGGAGGATTGCCCGGCCTGTTGGCCACCACGAGTTGCGAAGCCATAAGAAAATCTTCCACTTTATCACCGTTTGTGTCTCTGGTGACGCTGTACCACAGGGGGGATTTTGCATTGATGTCAGCTGTTATGATTATCTTCCGTCCCCGCAACGCCGTGGTAACTCTCGCCAGGTGTTCTAGGTGTTCAATCTCGTCTCCGTATTGAAAATACATATTTATGAGAATAATTACTCCCATCGGGGACTGAAACTCCACGACGTTGCAGTGACGAGTTGTAAATTGTGAAAGCGTGGTTACCCTCAAGAGTTTGTTTGTAACTACTATTGCCGCTCTAGGGTCTACCTCTGCTGACAGTCTGCCAAGTTGTGGCAGCAAAAGCTATTTTCCCAGCTTGGGAGTACGGCTCCTGTAGGCAGAGCACGTCCAGTCTCCTCTCCTCCACCTCTTTGCGGAGCTCCTGCATAACAAGTCGGCTGTTGTGCGTATTTAATTGTCCAAATGTTAACTCAGTTGTCATGGGAAGTATGTGTGTAAGCGGTCGTCCGGCCAGGTCTTACTCCAGTCAAAAGCAATTCGTCCGTTTGCCAGTAAGGCCTGTTCATAAATGTCTTGAAGGTCAAACTTCTCACCACGTCTCTCAAAAACTTTTTTCAGTAGGTCTCGCAGGGCTCCGAAATCAGTGGGGAGATTCACTGACTTGAGATTCTGTCCACAGCCTCCATTACCGAGAAGGTTACCTTTCTACCCTCTTCGTGTCCTACACGGACCACATGTCGTAAGGCAGTGGCCAGGGTAATCGGCTCTTCCAGCCTGGGCAGTTGCATCGTGAACTCGATGTTGGGGTACACCCTTACCGGGTCCACAGGTGGCAATCTGACCACTGGAGTGTTCTGCGTTGTGGACTTCAGACTTGTGCTTGTGATAGCATTGTCTTGAATGGGTTGGTTTTCTTTGAATTTTGTCGGGGTTTTTGCAGTCATAGGATGCTCTTGCCGCTTCAGATGGACTGTCGGCTTCGTTTCCAGGCGTTGAGGGGCGGGATCTGTGCTCAGTACGGGGAAATCTGTTTGTATACTCATATCAATCATATAAGGCTCTGTTTGGATGGCCTTGGCTGTTGTTACTGTCTTAGTGGCACCCGAAAGCGCCATCAAGAAGTTCTTAAACCTGGTTGCCCTCATAGCGTCCCGCCTCCTCTTGCTCGGGGATTTACGCTTTGGCATCCTGTTTGGTGGGCTGTGATCAGCCATAATCGATTTTGGAAATCAATCATTGTTCTAACATTCTATATGTTGGGCAATTACGTCCCGTGGCTCCGCATGACTTTTTCCCGCGGCTTTTGCAGGGAATACAGACTGCTGCTGCTTTGCAGTCTTTGCGGTTGTGTCCATTTGTGCCACACTTCGTACAAGCCGACTCCCTGGTACAAAGCCTTAGAATGTGGTCCAGGTCACCACAATTGTGGCAGCGAGGTACCACGATGTAGTCTCTAAGATTGACTGAATGGAATCCTACATATAGTCTGCCCATTGCAGTGACCTTCTTCCACATTGGTGCCGTGACCTTAGCGACGTGATGAACCACATCACGCCCCCGAGGCCCCGTCTTGAATCTCAATTTGAAACCACTTCGAAATTCCTCCTCATTTAGATCATCAAAATTTTGTTCTTTTATTGTATTCGTCAGTTCGTCATCAGTCATTATAGTGGGTACGTCATAGAGGATTATTAAAGGATTTCGTTTCTTCGGAGGTTCACACTTTACAAGTGAGTTTAGTTTTTGGTTGTTTAATAATTTGTCTTTGTCTTCCTCCGAAGTTACTTCCACAATTACCGAGTTTCTGCTAGGTTTAATTCTTTTTATCTTAATTTTATCTTTGGCTGGGTTTATTGTTTTTGTGAACAGCTCTTGAATTTTCTTTACACTGGTATCTTGCCCAGGCAGTGTCCGGAGAAAGACCGCAGTGTCTGTTCTTTTGGCAACTTTATCTATGGTTTCTTTGGTTGTGTGCGGCTTGGTTGGCGCTTGCGCAGCCACCGCCGCCCAGGTCTTGACCGGTTGGTTCCTCAGTCTACTGTTTTCTTTTTCTAATTCTTCCAACCAGCCTTCAAGTTTCGCATGGGCGATAGCCCATCCTGTGAGTTCATTTTTTATGATTGATAAAGCCGCTTGGCTTATTTTTCCATTTTTGACATTCTGCTCTAGGAGCAGTGAAATTCTAGCGTGTCTCTGTGTTACAGATTCGCCTTCTGCCTGTCCCAGCTCGTCCTGGGGAGAGGGATCAGGCGCAATAGAAGCGCGTTTGGACGCACAAGAATCACTCGTTTCAGTTGCCGCCATGATGAGTAAACGAGTGATAAATGATGGGAGCCCATCTCTTGCTCCGGACCGGCTCCTCTGGCATGGGGGGGTGGGGGTGGGGGGGGGACATGAGGCAGCTCGCCCACCGGCCTTGCCCCAAGGCCAAGGGCACTCTTCGAACTGCAGGGTTCAGCGCGCCGTTGCCAGCGCACTGGTCCCCATCGGTGGCTCCGTCATCGTCGATTTCACCCGACGCTCCTCGGCAAGTGCATCCCGCACTCGGGAGAGGCGGAGGCACCTCTCGCCCTTCGCCGCTTACTAGCCCGAGCTTCCACCTCTCAGCCAAGGACCCACACCTACTCAGGTGGTGGGTCGGTCACCCAGTCGTTCAGCGGCCTGGACCCATTTAACCTAGCCCAGGTGATGTCACCACCTCCTGGGTTTGGCAGAACACGCCCCGGTTACCCAGAGGCGCGGCGAAGCACCCTTGACGAATATCGCGCCGTGATCCCACGCCGACGAACGAGGTCTCCGGCATGCAGAACACCTGATGGTCTGTGCCCTGCGAACAGAAAGGGACTGATGTTCGGTCCCTTGACACAGCTCCCCCTGTGCCACGCACCCTTCGCTTTCGCATCGGGTTGGGTCGCAGCTCTCCCTTTTGTCGCAAGGCAGAATGGCAAGCTTAACATCTGGCACCACGGGAAGGCGGAAAGAGCCACTTGGGAAGGAGAGGCTATGAGAGACGCATCACTTCCCCTGTGAGGACTGCCGCGGCACACCCGACTGGAAGCGATACGCCCCAGTGCGAGCTTCCGTGCCTTACGGCGCGCCGGTAACGGGCGGGCCCGCACCGAACGCGCCGTCAAGCGACCGACCCCACGCCAGACAATACAGGGTCTTTCCCTGGTTTGTGTATCGTGACCACTTCTGCGTGTGTCCAGTAAGCTGGGAACTCGCGGGTTCCAGTAATCCCGTTAAAGACGTTCGCGAAGTGTTCGATAGGTTTTTGACAAGCTGGTTGGTGACACTGTCGTGTACTGGTGCCTTTTTTGTAGAGCGGGACCTAATTACTTTTGCCACATCTTCGGGGGAAAAAGTGGGGGTTCTTACTTTGGGTCCTCCTTAGCATTGAGGGAGACAGCCAGATGATGACGGATTACCTCTTCATGTTCATCATCCTGGGGTTCTGCCTCTTTACAATGCTTCTCGAAGGACTCGGCGAGCGCTTTGGCCTTTTCGGCATGGCTGTAGGCCAGACCCCACTCACCGTGCACTGGCGGCATCCTAGCGCGTCTTTTGGTGAATTGCTTGGTTGCTTGCCATAGTGTGTGATCGTCTACTTTGAGAGCTGTGAGGCGGTTTTGCCACTGCGGGTTTCTGTGCTCATTGAGCGCTGCCTTCAGCTCTCTCTGTAGACGATTGAGCAGCCTCCTGGCGGCATGATTTCTAGTGATCTTCCACACTTTTGACTGTTCTTGGGTCGGATTTGGCCTATCAAATGTTACAGGAGCTGTACTTGCAGGGGTGGGCCGTCCCTTTGTGTGGGAGTGGCATCTTACGCTGCTTGCAAGATGGTACCTGTTAGATCTCGTAACGCTTGTTCTACAGTTTCGGCAGTAGGTGGCGAGCGACATCAGAGGCGACAGTTTCTCGGTATCGCTCCCAGTCTGTACGTTTATAAGACGTCCGGTACCGTCGGAGCCCTATCCATTCACCCAAATCGACCTGTAGAATTACTGGGTTGTGGTCGGAGGACATTCTGTTGATTGTCCTTGCGGCCACAATCCCCTTGATCCTCCTAGTTAGGGCTATGTCTACCTCCATTTTTTGGAAAATGTGTGGGCTCGACTGGACCCCTTGTTTCGAAGTAGTGGTCGCGCGCTAGTTGTTGCTGTTCGGCGCCTACTCTGGAGGTTACTCTAGAGTTACAATCGGGTTGTTTGGCATTGAAGTCGGCTCCTATTATGAGTTTGCCTTCAATTTGCCCTATAGCGGCAATGTCTCCCTCGTCTATCGCGTCTTGTGGAGGTCGGTAGATTGCAAGAATTGTTAGGGGTCCGGTGGCAGTGGTTACTCCCACCGCCACTGTTTCAATTTTATTGATAGCCGGTAGGTATACCTGGTGGTGGGGGATCCCTCTTTTTATGTATATGACCACTCCTCCGACTTGGGTTGGCCTGTCTTTACGGTAGCGAACTGTCGCTTTTATTCCCGGTTTTAGGTGGGTTTCCCCCATCATGCATATGTCGATGGAGAACTCCTTCATGAGTTCTCTGATTCGACCTCTTGATTAACAATGCCGTCTGCGTTGAAGACGCACATTGTCAGGCCTTGGATATTTGGTCGTCTATACATGATGTTTTGAAACTACTGCCTGAAGGCAACGAGGTTCTGAGTGTTATGCCTCTGGGACTTCCTGAATTCCTTCATCATTTCCATGACGAGGTTCATGGTCTGGACCACAATGCCTATCAACTGATTGAGTGTCGGGTTCCCTAGAACTTCCGCTGTCTCGGTGGACCTACACAATTGGACTTACATTTACATGCCTGGAGTTGCCACCACCCTGCACAACTCAACGGGATGCTCAACACACTGGTTCACAGGACATACTTGATATCGTACGAACAAGGCCTGTACAAAGAACTCAAACACTTAGAAAATGTGGCCAGAATGAGATTTTCACTCTGCAGCGGAGTGTGCCCTGTTATGAAACTTCCTGGCAGATTAAAACTGTGTGCCCGACCGAGACTCGAACTCGGGACCTTTGCCTTTCGCGGGCAAGTGCTCTACCATCTGAGCTACCGAAGCACGACTCACGCCCGGTACTCACAGCTTTACTTCTGTACTGGCAGAAGTAAAGCTGTGAGTACCGGGCGTGAGTCGTGCTTCGGTAGCTAAGATGGTAGAGTACTTGCCCGCGAAAGGCAAAGGTCCCGAGTTCGAGTCTCGGTCGGGCACACAGTTTTAATCTGCCAGGAAGTTTCACTTAGAAAATGTGTTCCGAAAGAACGGGTACAGCAATCTACAGATCCAGACAGCCCTCAGACGACAGAAACACAGCAGAAACCCCGATGAAGAACAGTCAAAAGATGAGGAAACAGGCCTTGCCTCTCTACCGTATGCAGGCAACGTGATGTCAAAAATTGGGAGACTTCTAAAACAATACAAAATTGACACGGTCTTCCGACCACCGTCCAAGATACACTCCATACTGGGGACACTGAGGGACGGATTTGGCCTCAAGAAAGGGGGCGTATATAGTATTCCATGTGGTTGCGGCAAATCCTACAGCGGTCAGACAATCCGAAAAGTCGAAGACCGCTGCAAAGAACAACGCAACACGCGCCTAGGCCAACCCAACAAATCGGCACTGGCAGAACACTGCTTGGAAACTGGACACAACGCGAAATACGAAGTGATCAAGATTCTGGCTCCTATTAACTTCTACTTGGACAGATTCTCCAAATAGGCCATTGAAATTCGCTTAACGGACAATCTCATAAACCGAGTCACAGGTTTTCAACTGAGCAAGGCATAGAAACCATTACTTAACTCCATCAAGAAGTCTACATCTACATTTATACTCCGCAAGCCACCCAACGGTGTGTGGCGGAGGGCACTTTACGTGCCACTGTCATTACCTCATTTCCTGTTGGAGTCGCGTGTGGTTCGCGGGAAGAACGACTGTCTGAAAGCCTCCGTGCGCGCTCGAATCTCTCTAATTTTACATTCGTGATCTCCTCGGGAGGTATAAGTAGGAGGAAGCAATATATTCGATACCTCATCCAGAAACGCACCCTCTCGAAACTTGGCGAGCAAGCTACACCGCGGTGCAGAGCGCCTCTCTTGTAGAGTCTGCCACTTGAGTTTGCTAAACATCTCCGTAACGCTATCACGCTTACCAAATAACTCTGTGACGAAACGCGCCGCTCTTCTTTGGATCTTCTCTATCTCCTCCGTCAACCCGATCTGGTACGGATCCCACACTGATGAGCAATACTCAAGTATAGGTCGAACGAGTGTTTTGTAAGCCACCTCCTTTGTTGATGGACTACATTTTCTAAGGACTCTCCCAATGAATCTCAATCTGGTACCCGCCTTACCAACAATTAATTTTATATGATCATTCCACTTCAAATCGTTCCGCACGCATACTCCCAGATATTTTACAGAAGTAACTGCTACCAGTGTTTGTTCCACTATCATATAATCATACAATAAAGGATCCTTCTTTCTATGTATTCGCAATACATTACATTTGTCTATGTTAAGGGACAGTTGCCACTCCCTGTAACCAAGTGCCTATCCGCTGCAGATCTTCCTGCATTTCGCTACAATTTTCTAATGCTGCAACTTCTCTGTATACTACAGCATCATCCACGAAAAGCCGCATGGAACTTCCGACACTATCTACTAGGTCATTTATATATATTATGAAAAGCAGTGGTCTCATAATAGTCCCCTGTTGCACACCAGAGGTTACTTTAACGTCTGTAGACGTCTCTTCATTGATAACAACATGATGTGTTCTGTTTGCTAAAAACTCTTCAAACCAGCCACTCAGCTGGTCTGATATTCCGTAGGCTCTTACTTTGTTTATCAGGCGACAGTGCGGAACTGTATCGAACGCCTTCCGGAAGTCAAGGAAAATAGCATCTACCTGGGAGCCTGTATCTAATATTTTCTGGGTCTCATGAACAAATAAAGCGAGTTGGGTCGCACACGATCGCTGTTTCCGGAATCCATGTTGATTCCTACATAGTAGATTCTGGGTTTCCAAAAACGACATGATACTCGAGCAAAAAACATGTTTTAAAATTCTACAACAGATCTACGTCAGAGAAATAGGTCTATAGTTTTGCGCATCTGCTCGACGACCCTTCTTGAAGACTGGAGCTACCTGTGCTCTTTCCAATCATTTGGAACCCTCCGTTCCTCTAGAGACTTGCGGTACACGGCTGTTAGAAGGGGGGCAAGTTCTTTCGCGTACTCTGTGTAGAATCGAATTGGTATCCCGTCAGGTCCAGTGGGCTTTCCTCTGTTGAGTGATTCGAGTTGCTTTTCTATTCCTTGGACACTTATTTCGATGTCGGCCATTTTTTCGTTTGTGCGAGGATTTAGAGAAGGAACTGCAATGCAGTCTTCCTCTGTGAAACAGCTTTGGAAAAAGGTGTTTAGTATTTCAGCTCAAGCGGACACAACATCCTTCCACGACGGCCGCCGGGGACACTCCCCAGGGATTCTGCAACTTCCACCTCTGGCGCGACGCCGGGGACGGCGCGGACCTGGGTCGGCGCCCGCAAACGGACTGTCGGCGGCCGCAAGCGAAGTGTCCGCCCTCGCAATCGGAATGTCGGCGGCCGCAATCGGACCGTCGGCTCAGGGAATCGAAGCCCGACTGACGGACATATGTAACACCGCCGACAAAGAACAGACAGACCATTCCATCAGAACCAGCTTTTGGTGGCGGAAAGGTTATTCGCCATCCGGCTGGACACCCGAGAGCCCTAGAAGCAACATATACGCCGGGAAAGCCTCCGATCACTTAGTAAATCTAGCTCCACTTGGTTATCGAAACGCAAGGGTTGGACTATGTAGTCGCAAAGCCGTATTTCAACACTGCAGTGTACTGCCTCTAGTTACTATTTTTCTGTGACCTTCTGAAAAATAAGAGCTCAAAGTCCCTGGAATGATGACTTGCTTTTCACGGGCAAAAAACTTCTGTTGTTTCAGCAACGGCCAACCTGTCCCGTAGATACAGCTTCGCATGCTTTCCGTTTATGCTACAGAGTCTAGAATACTAGAAAACAATCGTCACTGTAGATCAGAATGTTATGGCAGTGAGAAGAAAGAAGGCCTATTGGAAAGTATGTGAAGTATTTGCGTTACAGAGTGTACAAATCAGTCTCATGGTAGCACAAAAATGGGGAGATAGACAGAGGCAGGGAGGGGGGGGGGGGAGGGAGAGAGGGACCGAGGGAGGGAGAGAGAGAGATAGAGAGAGAGAGAGAGAGAGAGATAGTTGAAACTTCCTGGCAGATTAAAACTGTGTGCCCGACCGAGATTCGAACTCGGGACCTTTGCCTTTCGCGGGCAAGTGCTCTACCAGCTGAGCTACCGAAGCACGACTCACGCCCGGTACTCACAGCTTTACTTCTGCCAGTACCTCGTCCTTGTCCTTCACATTCAATTTATTGTTTGCTTACCTCAGAAAAACATTGTAGTTAGTTTCTATGTATACGTAATAATTTTAGCTTTCATTTTGGATTCATTTTAACGGCCCACATCGTGCTGAAATTACAGGGTGACAATTATTATACTATATGAAAAAACGTAAATCAGGTACCAACTACGGTATGCACAAACTATATTCAACATGTAAACGTAACTACAGGTATTCGGATTTAGGTTATGACATGTTCGATTGCATGCAATCATTGGCGATGATGTGGCGCAGACGAATAGCGAAATTCTACCTGACCCATTAAAGTTTCGGAACATCGATGCCGTCGATGACCTCCTGAACACCTGGTATTAGCTCAGCAATGGTTTTGGGGTTATTGCTGTATACTTTGTCTTTAATATAGACCCACGGGAAGGAGTTGCATGTTTTCAGCTCCAGAGAATATTTTGGCCAATCAAGGCCCATGTCAGTGGCTTCTTGGTACCCCAGAGCCAGAATGCGGTCCCCAAAGTGCTCCTCCATACCATCAAACGCTTCGATGGGGTCGAGCTCCGTCTTGAATGAATCACATCTTGTCGAAATCAGTGTCACTTTGGATAATGGGGATGAAATCAACTTCTAAAAGCCCGTACCATTCTGTACTCACCATGCCATCAAGAAATATCCCACAGATTATTTCGTGATTCGACATTGCACACCACACTGTCACCCGTTGATGGTGAACAGACTTCTCGATCGCGAAATGCGTATTCTCATTCACGTAAATGTGCCAATTTTGCTTATTGACGAACACATCCAAATGAAAGTGGGCTGCCGGCCTGTGTGGTCGAGGGATTGTAGGCACTTCAGTCTGTAACCGCGCGACCGTTACGGTCGCAGGTTCGAATCCTGCCTCGGGCATGGATGTGTGTGATGTCCTTAGGTTAGTTAGGTTTACGTAGTTCTAGGTTCTAGGGGACTGATGACCTCAGATGTTAAGTCCCATAGTGCTCAGAGCCATTTGAACCATTTTAAAATGGGCTTCGTCGCTAAACCAAACCAAAATAGTTCCCATCGTTCCCCGCGCCCAACCGTGCAGTTTGAACATCCTAACGCAATCCGTTCAGAATTTATGAGGGTTTTATTTCATGTAGTTCAGTAATTGTATAAACCCTTTGAAATCAACCATCCAGGCGTTTCCGTCAAGCGAGTTAGGGTAATCACAGAAAAGCTAAATATAGACGGCCGGACAGGCATTTGAATCGCCATCCTTCCGAATTTTAATCAAATGTCTTACCATTGCGTCACATCCCAGCATGTCGCACTATAGATCGTGTACTACTGATGTGTAAACATGTCACGATTATTTCTCTGAAAAATACAAGGGTTTGTTAAAAGAGACTTACCTTAAGGCAGTTTATTGTCTTTTGATCTTATTGGTCCTACATTTGCCTCTTACAGTTCTTTAAAAGTTTGTTGTAAATTTTGAGTGAATGGATCTTGTCGCATTCCCAGCTACGTCTGTGCGACTGGTTTTTCTTGCTCTGGAAGGGACGTTATTTATGTTGACCATTTGACATCTGTATGTAGGAGTCGCTTCACGTTATTCGAAGATTTCAACTTGGTACAGTAAACCAGTTTTGTAGCTTCCAGGTCCTTAAAGAACGTTCTACGACGTTATTTTACGAACCCATTTAATTTTTTTAGCTCCGCTGGCAACATATCACTATTGCAGCCAGATATCGTTTGCGTTCTCTTTGTCCAGAACGCTGTACTAGTGAGTTACTTGTGGAACGACTAAACTAATTTTAAGAAATATTCAAACGATGCAAAATTACTCGTTTGTTTAAGAAATGGTTAAGAACATGAAATCAGTGCAACAGCCTCTTCGCGTTATCCCGAAGTGAGGCACAGTCACGGGAAAAGAATCGTCTACAGTCAGAAACAATCGAGATGGTGACATTCGTTCTTGTCTTAAATCGCATCAGGAGTGTTCCTGCAGCATTACATCAACAAAGCTACTGTTTCGTCACGTTGTAGATCAGACGCTCCATCCCATTTTTATTCGTTACCGACATTATATGAACTAATTATTTAATGTAGATGTCTGCGTTTGAAACCGAAATGATCCAGTCTGTATTCGAAGATTTAATTATCTTTAGCGTCATTTTGAAAATGAATGGGGGAGAACACTTTTCAAACTAGCGCCTCTAGCGATCTCTGTAATGGGAATTTAATGTTTTCCTTATTCCATTTTTGAATAATAGCATTCACTTCACGTGTTCTGCAGCGTTATCCGAAATTACAGAAATTACTCGGGAAAGAGGTTTTTCCAAATCTGGAAAACTGTTTCAAGGTACAACACGGACTTGTATCTAGGAATATACTTTCTGTTCAAATTTAAAAGTGTTGCAATGGAGAATATTTTGTCAATGCTTTGTTTAATAGTCTGTCAGTTACATTATTACTCTACTAAACATTAATAATCAGTATTTGAAATCAAATTGAGAATACACTAAGTATTATCGAAACCTCGTCACAAGTTAAAAAGGTGTTGGCAACTAAAATAAAATTCCATTTTCAATAGAGAGAACATGTTTAAGACATTACAGATACTCACTTCATTTACAAATATCACGTGTTCCTTGGCAGAGCATCCTCCGTTTCGAGGTGTAAGGTGGCGCACGACCGACGAAGTGTGGCCTAGTCATCCACTCGTAATGTAACTAATTTTAAAATATAACTGAAGAATTAAGAATATGTTCAAAATAGCTTTATTCCATACTAATATTACATGTGCGAAAGCAACTCTGTCTTTTACGTTTTCACGACTAAACCGCAGAACTCACCTCGATGAAATTTTGGATTGAGACAGCTTGCACTCTGAGGAAGAACATAGGCTACTTCAGAAAGTAGCAAGGCATTCTTTGGTTTGAAAATATTACACGGGTTAGGGAAAAGTATTTACTATCTGAAATAGCTATTTACTCTTTGACTTCTGAAATGCAAAATATTTGTGAAAATACTTTTATTGGTTGATATGTTCTACGCAATACGAGTCATCATAATGAACACAATGGCTTTACAATCCTTAACGTATATAATACATACTTCGATACTAAAATTATTAAATGTGAAACTAACTCGGTTACAGAGTCTAATAAATACAGTCACAACTCTCTCTCTCTCTTTTTTTTATATTTTTTTTAATCTTCATTTGTTCGTTTCATCTGCTCGGGCCGGACTTCGCAAGACACCCGTTTCAGTTCGTATTGATTCATTAACTCAGTTTTTTTTTTTTTTTAATTATAGAGCGCAGCTAACCTTCTGTCCGAACACGCTAAGCTACTGTGCCGGCATCTCTGATGTGAAAGTTGTTATCGTTTGACAGCTGAAGCGACACTAGCGCTCCAAGCGCTAAGAAATGGAACAGTCACATGCGTCGTAAGGATAATATTTATCTTTATTTATTTATTATTGGTTATATTTTGGCGTTCTATGCGTTAGTAAATTACCAAGCGAAATGAATTACCGTAAAATACATATAAAAACAATCGAATCACGCTGATTCAGTGACATAAGCTACAACTCATTCATGAAGAACATTCATGTACTTTCGATTATGTCTATATTTACAACTTATTCCGCTGAAAGCAAGAGAATATAAACACATTTCATGCTTGAGGAGCAAACATTTCTGTTCTCTTTTGTTATTATCATAGGCACTCCTTGACATTTAAAAAATTTTTTATGGAGTTCAATGATTCCCTGTTTTTTACACTTCACTCGACTTTATACTACACGAATAGTTTTGTAAATATAATTACTTTCGCTTCAAAAGTGAATGAGCTGAATATTCCTGCCTTTTAGGACTCATATTTAGCAATATTTGTACAATTGGTTTTTCCAGTGTTGGAAAGCAGTTTTATTGATTTTGAATATTTTGTTATCACTTCTGTGTGGTTTTCCCTTAGGCTATAGTCGTGGTGGCTTATTTAATACGGGAGTAATGTAGGTATTACGTTCCATATAGGTTTCCTACGTTCCATTTTCACTGGTTTTGTCTGAAAGTGTAGCGAACAAAACTCTGCTTTGATGTACAGAAATACGAATCCTTCTGTAAGAGGTCAGGTCTTCCACTGGTTAGTAGCAAGTTTTTCTTATTATAGGAAAACGGCTTTATTCAGTAAACGTCTTTACGTTACAAGAGAACCGTAAATTAATTGTCGTGCAATGCACAGGTTTCCAAATCTCCCAGGGTTCCTAGAAAACCAAATTATCACAATTGTGGTGTAATTTTTCAGTATTGTCGATATTTATCGCAGTAAATGCACAACCTGGTGCAAAAACTATGTTACAGATCAATATACTCGTTAGTGTTCGCACTCATCCGATATCATAATCAGAAGTGTCGCTTGCTGACCGCTTACTGTAATCCGTTAAGTTTTCGTTACTAAATCACTGAATCGACTTCGATGAAATTTGCTATTGAGATAGACTGAGTCTTTAAGATGAACATAGGCAACCTTAGACAATAAAGTATATAAAAAAAAGCCCTAAGGAAGTGAAACGGGAAATGGAACACGCTTTTCCACATCAGTGACAGCAAACCATATTAAAAATTATTGAATGGATTACGTAATGTACGCTTTGTATAATGTATAGCTACTTCAATAGTACGATGTATAGATGCACGCTCCTGCCATACTCATCCACGCAAACAGTTCGACAATGGAGTGTGCCGCATCGTAGTGCGTTGTGGCAGCTTGGTGGGGGAGGGGGGGGGGGGGGGGGGAGGGGGGGAGGGGGGGGGAAGGTGGTTGCGCGCATCACGCAGTGTTTGTGCTTACCGAAAAAGGCAGACATGTGACAGCAGCCTACGCTGTACTTAGCTGCAATCATTCATCAGAACAGCCACGCGGGATTAGCCGAACGGTCTCAGGCGCTGGAGTCACGGACTGTGCGGCTGATCCCGGCGGAGGTTCGAGTCCTTCCTCGGGCATGGGCGTGTGTGTTTGTCGTTAGGATTATTTAGGTTATGTAGTGTGTAAGCTCGGACTGATGACCTTAGCAGTTAAGTCCCATAAGATGTCACACACATTTGAACACTTTTTTCATCAGAACAAAAATGTTGATTTGCAAGTGCAGCTGTGAGTAACGTAAACGTAAACTCTGTCCACAGGCCCTGGCGAACTCAGCGGTGCCGACCGGGCGCCGTGTCATCCTCAGCCCTCAGGCGTCACCGGTTGCGGATATATAGGGGCATGGGTCAGCACACCGCTCTCCCGACCGTATGTCAGTTTCAGAGACCGGAGCCGCTACTTCTCACTCAAGTAGCTCCTCAGTTTGCCTCACAAGGGCTGAGTGCACCCCGCTTGCCAACAGCGCCCGGAATACCGGATGGTCACCCATCCAAGCCCGACAGCGCCTAACTTCGGTGATCTGACGGGAACCGGTGTTACCACTGCGGCAAGGCCCTTGGCAGCTGTGAGTAACAGCTGTTGTATTATACAGTACATAAACATTTAACATTTACAAACGCTGGACAAAAAAACCTCATGTCTAACAACAACAACAAAAGTAGGAAATCCGAGGAAAAGCTTATAGTAGTTTCTAGAGTCAATTCCCTTAGCTGAATCCAAAATCAGTTAATAGATTGAAACGCCGACCACAGAACATCATGTGTTCTTAAGAAGACCATGTTTCAGGAACAACGCTCTCCCTTACAGTGCACATGGGTCAGGTGGGGACTATGAGACATACAGCATGAACTTACATGAATTTATCATCAGTCATCTTAGCATCCTTGTTCTAACACACTTCATGAAACTTTTGCCCTGTTCTCCATGTACACGTTGTTCGCCGTTCTTTTTCCTGTTCTAGGATGTTTTGTGTTTGTCTTGTGGCTATGCTTTAGAAGGGAGGCAGGAAAATCAGCTTCAAGCATGCCCTAGGAACCACAGAGAATGTCACAACATACGACTGGACGGTCCAAACCACCGTGCGGCCATCGAGATTTAGGTTTCCCGTGGTTTCCCAAAATCGATCCAGGGAAATGTTGGGATGGTTCCTTTGAAATGGGCACGACCAGTTTCCTTTCCCATACGTTCGTGTGCTCTATCTCTAAAGACTGCAATGTCAACAGGACGTTAAACTCTCTCTTAGAGACATTGTGTAATTAAATCCAAATTACTGCAGTAAGAGTTTAGTGTTTTTATTGTGGTGTATCCATTTCAGCTAGATTGCCACCTTCAAACCATCTGCGGAAGTTACATAATATATTTTTCTATTTTATTTCATTATAAAATTGGTTATCGTATTTTAAGATATAAGAATCTTGTACTTATGTCCATATATAGTCAGTGGTCGCTGTCTGTCTGTATTCTAGTACAACGGGGTGTAGATTTAGGACACTGACATCGCATACTGTTTCGTGGTTTGTTGCTCTCATTAATGCTCCTTTCTCGTAGTTATTGTAATTTGACGTTTTATCGTCAGATTTGACAGACTGACAGTTGACAGCCGGTCAAAGATGCTGTATGGTGTGTTGATGTCATGATTTTGGGCTGCGCTTGTGGCAGACAGTTTTATTACGTCATGCCTTAGCACACATCCTATTATACTTTTCCTTTTTCTGATTAGTGTTTCCCCTATATTCATTGACTCACAGATTATTCGGAAAGGCCTCTCATTTCCTACCTGAGCGTTCCAATAAATTTTCAGCATCCTTCTATAGCCCATGATCTCAAAGGCTTTTTTCCAGCTTTCTCAGAGTCCATCATTCACATTCGTACAATGATATAATTCAGACGTGTATTCTCAGACGTTTCTTCCTCAATTATGGCCTATGTTTTATACTACACTGTCGAGTCACGTTACTGTGACCACCTGTCAGAAGCATGAATAGCCACATTTAGCAGTCTCAGAACACTGCGAGACGTGGGGGAGGAGAGTCTATGAGGTTCTGGAAGTACCGAAGAGACATGGAGCCACGCTGACTCCATTTCCGTGGCCACCAGTGCCAGGTTTCTCGGTCGTGTGTACGGCCCGATTGAGGTGGTCCTACAGATTATCGATTGGGTTTAAATTAGGGTTTAAATCTGGGTGGTTTGGTGGCCAGAGGTCCTTTTTGAACCACGCACGTACACTGCGGGCTGTGCGACACATTGCATTGTCCTGCTGGTGGATGCCATTGTGCCGAGGAAGAAACAGACTGCATATAGCGCTGGACATGTTTGACAGGGATAGATGCATACTTGTGGTGATCCAATTTGCCTTCCAGAACGACGAGATCACCGCGGGAATGCCCTCTGGTCAGGATCCTTCGACGATTGCTGCCATCTGTTTACCTGTCCGATGGAGCATAGTCCGTGATTTGCTTGAAAACGCCGTTTATCGACACCTTGGCAGTGGACATGCAGTTACGGTTCTGGCTTGCAAATTTCAGTCTTCGTCGCCGATGAGCAGCAGTCAGCATGGCTGTACTAACCAGGTACCTGTTGTGGAGGCCCAGACCCAGAAACGTTGTCTGAATCGTCGTTGGTGGCCCCTCGGTCCATCTGGGCGGTTAGCTGCTCAGCAGTTGCACGTCTGTTCGCTGGTACACATCTCCACAGGCGTCGTTCACCCATGTGATCTAGGGCCTGGGGAGACCCCCTTATACAACACATTACTGTTGCCAAGCCTATGCATATGAGTAGGCATATCTTTGCTTGCCAGGTTCTTTGGGTATACTGTTTATAAAAAAAACATTAATAATATTGAGTTGACAACTCTTGCGGCTGACAAGAAGAATAAAATAGGTGCTGAATCATTTGCTGCACAGGGTTACTGGATGGTGCTTCTGTTTTTGTTGGATGTAATTTGAATTTTAGTATAGAGAGTGAACCGTCCCCTTTGAAAAATTATGAATTACTGTGCTGGTAAACTTCTACGTTATCTGATTTTCAAATACCTGAGCAAAACTCAACGTACTCAAACAGTTTTCTCTTTACTTATTCTGATCATCACTAAACTGACACACAATATTTTTAGCGCAACGCAATATCACTTTCAATAATCCCTACAAAAGAATGGCCCTGACTAATAATAACCTATACCTTTCGTGAATCACTTACCTCACATAAATCTTCGTTACTCGAACTACTGCAATACAGCGAGCACCAATACTGCCAGCTAAATAAAAGATTCTAACTGCTGAAGGCACTAACTACTGAAAGGCATAGTTAGCAAATGAAAGATTTTGATAGAGAGCAAACAATGTATTTACCTTAATAATGTTCAAAAGTCATCATATATATGTATCTATCAATTCATGAACTCCGTCTTTACAAATTTCCTTTTTCTGGCGGACACACGTCCAGATCGTCTGCTTATAGTAACCTCTCAAAACTCTGGCATCTCTCTCTCCACATCCACCACTGCTGGCGTCTCACCTCCAACTGCCCAATGCTACGCGCTGTTCACATCGAACTGCCCAACACTACACAAGCGAATGTTCCAACAATGAGTCCAACGAGCCACAGACTGCACACAGCGCAGTCAGCGGTTTTCATACAGAGCACTACGTGGCGTTACCAACATAAAAACCAAAACAGCCTACTTACAAGAGTAATGATACGTTCCTTCATGGGAAAGACAGTTGACTGTTAGGAGACATAGCGACATTGCTAATGTTGCTGGACTTGAAAGTTTTGCTGAACGTGATGAGGGGGTCGCATATGCGCCTCGGCGCCGGTTATAGATATCGCCATTTTGCCATGTACGGTAGGCTTTAACGACAGTATCACTCGAATAGTTACAAAGCCGTTTCGGAAACGCTTCCACCCTTGGGCCGAATGACAATGTTCATGCCCGTTTGGACGTCAAGTACGAGGTGCATTCAAGTTCTATGGCCTCCGATTTTTTTTCTAATTAAATGCTCACCCGAAATCGATGAAACTGGCGTTACTTCTCGATGTAATCGCCCTGCAGAAGTACACATTTTTCACAACGCTGACGCCATGATTCCATGGCAGCGGCGAAGGCTTCTTTAGGAGTCTGTTTTGACCACTGGAAAATCGCTGAGGCAATAGCTGCACGGCTGGTGAATGTGCGGCCACGGAGACTGTCTTTCATTGTTGGAAAAAGCCAAAAGTCACTGGGAGCCAGGTCAGGTGAGTAGGGAGCATGAGGAATCACTTCAAAGTTGTTATCACGAAGAAACTGTTGCGTAACGTTAGCTCGATGTGCTGGTGCGTTGTCTTGGTGAAACAGCACACACGCAGCCCTTCCCGGACGTTTTTGTTGCAGTGCAGGAAGGAATTTGTTCTTCAAAACATTTTCGTAGGATGCACCTGTTACCGTAGTGCCCTTTGGAACGCAATGGGTAAGGATTACGCCCTCGCTGTCCCAGAACATGGACACCATCATTTTTTCAGCACTGCCCGTTACCCGAAAGTTTTTTGGTGGCGGTGAATCTGTGTGCTTCCATTGAGCTGACTGGCGCTTTGTTTCTGGATTGAAAAATGGCATCCACGTCTCATCCATTGTCACAACCGACGAAAAGAAAGTCCCATCCATGCTGTCGTTGCGCATCAACATTGCTTGGCAACATGCCACACGGGCAGCCATGTGGTCGTACGTCAGCATTAGTGGCACCCACCTGGATGACACTTTTCGCATTTTCAGGTCGTCATGCAGGATTGTGTGCACAGAACCCACAGAAATGCCAACTCTGGAGGCGATCTGTTCAACAGTCATTCGGCGATCCCCCAAAACAATTCTCTCTACTTTCTCGATCATGTCGTCAGACTGGCTTGTGCGAGCCTGAGGTTGTTTCGGTTTGTTGTCACACGATGTTCTGCCTTCATTAATCTGTCGCACCCACGAACACACTTTCGACACATCCATAACTCCATCACCACATGTCTCCTTCAACTGTCACACCACGCAAATTCAGAAAACGAATGATTGCACGCTGTTCAATTAAGGAAAACGTCGCCATTTTAAGTATTTAAAACAGTTCTCATTCTCGCCGCTGGCGGTAAAATTCCATCTGCCGTACGGTGCTGCCATCTCTGGGACGTATTGACAATGAACGCGGCCTCATTTTAAAACAATGCGCATGTTTCTATCTCTTTCCAGTCCGGAGAAAAAAAATCGGAGGCCTTAGAACTTGAATGCGCCTCGTAAATCACTCTATTTCCCCATTACGAGGGCGACTACACTTTTCTCCCTGCTCCCTGACACCCTTTATATACCCTCCACTTCTAGTGCTGCCACCTGTCGTTTGTGAGTGGTTATTGCACACTGACGTCGAAAATAGGTGATGGTCTCATTAATGTAACTGTACAGTGTAGAAGTCTTCTTTCAGTGAGAGATACCCTTTTTGTCTGTGCTTGTCTGTGTCCTATAATCTTGCTTACTCCTTGAAGCATTTGTTTAATTGATAGTATCAATAGGTTGGCATGCCGGTTTCACTGTAGTGTCTTCTGTGTTAATAGGCCGCGTCACATTGCTCTACAGTGTCTTCTCACACAATCGACGTTTCGACCGCTCTGCTGGACTCCTTGTAAGCATATTGTCATATCGCTGGCTTAGTTGTGGAGTATCTTTGCGGGCAGCAGCGTCTGTAGTGAATCGAGCACGGGACACGAAACTGTTATGCTGTGTAGTGTGTAGCTCTGCATGTAAGAAGCATTGTTAGTATTCCGGTTGAAGTGTTGCTACAAGTGCTATTACAGTAAAGTGATTAAATGTGGAAGTAAATTAGAGGAAAGTGCGTCAAGATGTAATTAAAAACGAGCAGTGCCGCCGATAAAGTATTTGTGTATCCTCTCGTTGCGTGTCGCACAGTATCAATCATCCGCGCCGTGTTCGGTCTCCCAGAATGTGAATCAGTATAAATTAGGTGCCATAAAAAAGTGCAGTCAATTGCGAGCGTGAGGACGTGCGTTCGATCATCGCGTTTCCGCATTATCAACAATCAGCCGCGCCGCGACGGTTACGCGCACGCTCGTACAAGAGAGATCTGAGAACTGAAAAATTAACTTTACGAACAGTGTTATATCATTATTAGTGACAAGTAGGACCATTACCAGATATCTTGTGTGACGACCGTAAGAACTTTCGTTCGATCATTCGGCTTCCGCATCATCAACAATCAACCGCGTCGTGTCGGTTACGCGTACGCTAGTCCGAATAATATTTTGGACTGTTAATCATTAAGATTGTTAATTAGGATGAACATTTACGATTTAGAGTGTAAACAGTGCAACCTGTGGTTTCCATATCGTCTCAGAATATAGATGTATCATACCAGACACAGGACAGTGTTGTGTTTTAACGTTGAGAGGCTCTCCTAAACGCGCTTGCATATTTCGATAGATAATTTCAGGCAAGCCAACAGCAGTGTGGAGCAGGACAATACGACCGCCGCGGTATTATCAGGCACCTGGTGTGGACAGGGCGCACGGTCACGAAACGTCCGGGCGTGTTACATCCTCTTCAGGGTCTTTTGGCGCTTACGGTTAGCTAAACTATTGTGTAAGAGGAAAGTGACTTGGCGTAATAATGCGTACTTTTATCTTGTTTACTTCGCTCCCTGGTAAGAAGTGACAGTGGCATGTGCTACAAGCGCGCTCGCCGGTTTGACAGTGGCCGGCGCCGGCCTTGGACCGGGTTTGGACAGCGCAGTTGCAGGCCGCCGGCTGCTGGCTGCTGGCTGCTGGCGGCCGCCCCACAAAGCGGTCCGCCAACGGCGCGTGTCACGCGAGCGCCGCGACCGCAGCTGCAGGCCTTGAGGCTGGCTGCCGCCCCGAGCCCTCCACGCCAACGGCACTCGCCGACGCTGAAGCTGACGCTGTGACCGCCGCCACCGGTCGCAGCACGGCAGAAGACTACGGGGCGGCCAAGCGCTCTCCTCTCCCGCTGCTCATGCGGAACGGACGGTGCCACCTGACTGCTAAAACCTGACCACTCGTGCTTCACCAAGTACCGTTATCAAACCTACAGATTTGTGACGTGCCACAGTTAAGACAATGGTAATTTCTTTTGGCCATAGAGAAAGTTCTCATCTTCCCATCTGTTTTTTATAGTTAGACCAAAACTGATCTTTCCAATAATACACTACTGGCTATTAAAATTCCTCCACCAAGAAGAAATGCAGATGATAAACGGGTATTCATTGGACAAATATATTATACTAGAACTGACATGTGATTACATTTTCACGCAATTTGGGTGCATAGACCCTGAGAAATCAGTACCCAGAACAACCACCTCTTGCCGTAATAACGTCCTTGATACGCCTGGACATTGAGGTAAACAGAGCTTGGATGGCGTGTACAGGTACAGCTGCCCATGCAGCTTCAACACGATACCACAATTCATCAAGAGTAGTAACTGGCGTATTGCGACGAGCCAGTTGCTCGGCACCATTCACCAGACGTTTTCAATTAGTGAGAGATCTGGAGAATTTGCTGGCCAGGGCAGCTGTCGAACATTTTCTGTATCCAGTAAAGCCCGTACAGGACCTGCAACATGCGGTCGTACATTATCCTGCTGAAATGTAGGGTTTTGCAGGGATCGAATGAAGGGTAGAGCCACGGGTCGTAACACATCTGAAATGTAACGTCCATTGTTCAAAGTGCCGTCAATCCGAATAAGAGGTGACTGAGACGTGTAACCAATGGCACCCCATACCATCACGCCGGGTGATATGCTAGTATGGCGATTACGAATACACGCTTCCAATGTGCGTTCGCCGCGATGTCATGAAACATGGATGCGACCATCATGATGATGTAAACAGAACCTGGATTCATCCGAAAAAATGACGTTTTGTCATTCGTGCACCCAGGTTCAAATGGCTCTGAGCACTATGGGACACAACTGCTGAGGTCATTAGTCCCCTAGAACTTAGAACAAGTTAAACCTAACTAACCTAAGGACATCACAAACATCCATGCCCGAGGCAGGATTCGAACCTGCGACCGTAGCGGTCTTGCGGTTCCAGACTGCAGCGCCTTTAACCGCACGGCCACTTCGGCCGGCGTGCACCCAGGTTCGTCGCAGGAGCTCTTGTCTGTGATGCAGCGTCAAGGGTAATCGCAGCCACAATCTCCGAGCTGATAGTCCATGCTGCTGCAAACGTAGTCGAACTGTTCGTGCAGATGGTTGTTGTCTTGAAAACGTCCCCATCTGTTGACTCAGGGATCGAGACGTGGCTGCACGATCCGTTACAGCCATGCGGATAAGATGCCTGTCATCTCGACTGTTACTGATACGAGGCCGTTTGGATCCAACACGGCGTTCCGTATTACGCTCCCGAACCCACCGATTCCGTATTCTGCTAACATTCATTGGATATCGAACAACGCGAGCAGCAATGTCGTGATACGATAAACCGCAGTCGCGATAGGCTACAATCCGACCTTTATCAGTGTCGAAACGTGATGGTACGCTTTTCCCCTCTTCACACGAGGCAACACAACAACGTTTCACCAGGCAACGCCGGTCAACTGCTGTTTGTGTATGAGAAATCGGTTGAAAAACTTTCCTCATGTCAGCACGTTGTAGGTGTCGCCACCGGCGCCGACCTTGTGTGAATGCTCTGAAAAGCTAATCATTTGCATATAAGAGCATCTTCTTCCTGTCGGTTAAATTTCGCGTCTGTAGCACGTCATCTTCATGGTGTAGCAATTTTAATGGCCAGTAGTGTACAAGCAGGTTGGATACAAGGATCTGGGTGGGGAAAGCCAATGGGCTGGTCTCGTCAACTAACATTACCTTGGAGCCGCAGTAGTTTCTGCCTGAAACCACAATTTTATTATTGTTATTTGAAATACCAGTTGCATGGGGGCTTAATTGAAATGCAATGAAAATAATTTTTATTTCTGCTTTAGTATTAGTCTGTCCGATTACGAAGTCTCGTAACGGTTGGCCCTGACTGTTATTATTACGCAATCTGACTGCTTAGAACAATAACAAAGAATGAAATGGAAATTTTCACTAACACAGTTAATTAATTAAGTCCCCAGCAACTATAAAACCAACGCAACAACAAGCACAAGAGTAACTGTTCTGTGTGTGGGAGTGTGACTCAACGTACGCATCTGGCACGGTTCTTCTTCAACAACACAAGAATTTTTAAATAACATTTATACTGAATTAATTAAAGAAAATACAAATACCATAATTACTCAAGAGATCCACAATTACACTCTAATCCAAGAACACAAGCCAGATGCTTTGTTGACTGAACCTGTAATGACACATTATTTAAAACATGGAAATAATGAAAAATAAATCAAGTTTCGTTACCTTCATATATTGACCAAAATCACTCTCATAATTACAATATAGCTCCACACCGCCTCGCTATTACCACATCTCAACAAGAACTTTTCAGTATCACATCTCAGCAAGCACTCCCTACTAGCACATCTGAACACCAACTGACTACTACGAGTCCTGGACAAGCACTGACTTCTAGCACATCTCAATAATGACTGCCCGTGGAGGCGGCGGAACAATGCTCTCTAGCGATCTCTGGCGTTGTGGCTCAGTGTAGCCACCTTTCATATGCCCTTCCTCCACGGCTAGAATTTGATGGTATTTTTGCCAGCATTGGTGGTGAAAATACCACCAAATTCGTCAAAAAAATACAGACAAAAATAAAAGATAATATTAATACGTAAACATCATATAACTAAATAAAATTTTGGCTTTGCACTGACCTTTTAATAACCTATTATATAGAATACAGTAAGCAATACAAATTCTGTCATACATGTGACTTCACATAACAGTTTACACAAGTATTATGTGGTTAAACAGTTCAATCAATAGCGTCAGCAATGACGAATATGTGCAGGTAAGAGTCTCTTAACTTTTCACAAACAGTAATACACAAAAATCAGTTTATACAAATATTCACATAAACGCTTTCCATAGCTCAAGAATAAGTAGTTGACAGTTCCAGCAGTAGCACCCAGCAATGGTCAACAGGTGCAAAAACCAATAAGTAACATTTTTTCAATAGAAGCAGTCCATCAGTGGCACCCACAATGTTGATCAGGTGCACACAGCAACAGGTGACTTCATTTCAGTAGAAGCAATCCATCAGCGGCACCCAGCAATGTTGAGTAGGTGCAGACACCAACAAGTAACACCATTTCAGTAGAAGCAGTCCATTAGTGGCACCAGCAATGTTGATCAGGTGCACACAGCAACAGGTGACTTCATTTCAGTAGAAGCAATCCATCAGTGGCACCCAGCAATGTTGAGCAGGTGCAGACATCAACAAGTAATACCATTTCAGTAGAAGCAGTCCATTAGTGGCACCAGCAATGTTGAGCAGGTGCAGACATCAACAGGTGACATCTTTTCAGTAGAAGCAGTCCATCAGTGGCACCCAGCAATATTGAGCAGGTGCAGACATCAACAGGTGACATCTTTTCAGTAGAAGCAGTCCATTTGTGGCACCAGCAATGCTGATCAGGTGCACACAGCAACAGGTGACTTCATTTCAGTAGAAGCAGTCCATCAGTGGCACCCAGCAATGTTGAGCAGGTGCACACAGCAACAATTGACATCATTTCGGTAGAAGCAGTCCATCAGTGGTACCCAGCAATGTTGAGCAGGTACACACAGCAACAAGTCACATTTCTCAGCAGAAGCAGTTCCATAAAATACACTGTCACTGATCACACTGTTCATCAGAGTTTATAAGCAGAAATTAAACATGTCCTAGTGGCACCAATATTGTAGAAAAGGTACAAGTAACAGTCCATAATTTTTTTACAATCACTGATCACACAGTTCATCAGCAGAAATTAAACATATCCTTGTAGCACCAATCATGTAGAAAAGGTACAAGTAACAGTCCATACTATTCACCATAACTACTGAGACAGTTCAGTCATGAACAATAGTTTGAATGCACATACAATTTCTTTAACAAAATATAATCAATGCTCTTACACTAAACATACAAATCATAATAAACACACAAATGATATCAGGTAATTGTCACATTGACTATTACAGTACACAATAACAGTTAACCTATAATATTTATGGGTGTCAGTGCAAGCCACAACAAACAAGTGAAATAATATTTAGGAGATAGGTTGGGATCACTTCTCTGGGATTATAAAAGGAAAACACACAAAACACACTCACTCATCTTTCATCCACATTAGTGCTACTGTGTAATTGAATAGTGTTAACTGTGTAAATGCAATTCTGTCAAAATTTTATGTTCATCATGTGTATCAAGTAGTAGTGGCAGCAATGTATAACAGTCAATAATAGTTAAGTCAACGTCATAGTCATCATGTCAAGACCAATGTTTGCCAAGCCAGATCAAAATGTACGGTTGCTGAACAACTGTCAGTGAGCCAAGATATGCACATGCTTCCTCTCTCAAAAAAAAGTATATACTGCTTAGTGATTTAACAAGTGTGTGTATAGACAATCTTCCTTCCACTTTAGTGTTCTAGTCTGCCATCTTCATCCTCCTTGTTCCATATAAACCAACAAAAACAATATGCTCCTCATTTACTTTACCTCTTATCCACCAAAACTCCAATAATCATCAACTTCACCTAAACTCAATACCTCAATAATACGTCGATACATATAAACCTCAGCACCAATATCATTTCACTTCCATAACAACTCTTTCCTCTAGTCAGTCTCCTCGAACAAGTACAGACAAAATCCTAGTGCAACTTCAATTCATCATCCCATACAATCCGAAGACACAGTGTCCACACACAACCTCTGTGTAATCCATCTGACCCAAATTTTCTACTCATTATAAATTATAAGATACATTTTGGTTCCTTGTCCATCATTAAATAAAAGAAATGCATACATGACCTCTAACAGACTTCAGTTCGATTAACTCTCAGTAATTAAGTACGATTACGGAGTGTGAATGATCATCATATTTCACAGTGTGTACACCACTTCAAGAATCATAGCAGAAGCAAACATGTGGAGTATTTTTGTGTCAAGTGTCACTTCCTATTTCAATTGCTCACGAAAAATGCAGTGTAATGACTGTCAATAGTCTATACCTAGTTTCGGTATGTCATGTCGTTAGCTTCCTTCCTAGTAACATAAATTTATACAGATTCCATAAAACCTCAGCTCATGTGACTTCTATGACTTTCTTGTACTAATGTCGTTCGTCGAATTATAGCAGTTCATTTTCTTATCTTAAAAATATAAGGCACTGAGCGTAAGCAAAACATGCAATAGCGAGTAAATATACCAGTAGACAACAGAATGTCAACAAGTGGATGCAGCACAATCCCTATAACAAGGCTCTGCCAAGCGAACAATCTACAATTAATACCATAGTGTAACCTAGTCTCTATGTTTGTACACAGTATATCAGCATTTCTATATACTAAATTGAAGAGTAGTTATGACAACAAAACAGAAATGTGTAAATATGCAATCCATAAGCAAGGCAGCAAATATGTTATCTATCATAATAAACAGGTCATTAGCATCATATCAGCATAAGCAAATAAATGTTTATATGTAATCTTAATAAGTAAACATGAAGGCGCAAGCAGATAAATCACAAAGTGTAACTTACATACATAACCACAGTCAGCACAATTAATCAGGTGACAATTATAATTTAAATAAATAAGCACAGCAGGCACATAATTAAAAAATATGACATCAGTGAAAAAGCATAGCAGCCAAGCGATGCATAATATATACAAATAACAACCCTGTTCATTAATTAATCATTGTCAAAATCAGTTAATATGCGTAAGCACGTCGCTTCACTAGTAAATTCATAGAACATGAAATTAGCACAAAGTATGAATCACGTAATCGCAAGCAGCAAATTACGTCTAAAGTACGTACCTAAGTGGAATTATGTTACCTGAAAAATAAACTCAATTAATAGTTACCCTTTTTAATTTATTACCTTTTTTTTTTTCGAAATTCCATCCTTCCTGAAATTTTCTCCATAGCAAGTCGTCTTAACGTCGGACACGCACAGAATTTACCTGAAGGTCTTAAATATTTTACACATCCATATCCTGAAAAATACTGAACGTTAATAACATAATTTATGAAGTCCTTATAGCTTTATACAGAATTTAGTCGGAGAAATTAAACTGTGTATTTGTTTACGGCTGTCAGTGCATTCGCACTGAGCGCTCGATCAGCTGTAGGCGCGTGACGTAGAAAGTGATTGTTTGCGGTTAACGACTGCCTTGTGCGGCGCGCCGACTTGACTGTTGCTTTGAATATGTGCCGCCGCCAAAACACAGCGCGGTATCCTTGTACTCTCTTCGTGTTTACATGTAGCTGTTGGTTTCTCAAAAGTATGTCATTCCACAAAAATTTTAACATTTGATATATGATATATTCCCTTAGAGCGCCGAGATTTAAGAGTTTCTACTTCAACAGTGTTATCATGAATAATTTTGCGAACTCTATACGGACCGTTATAAAGCAGAAAAAATTTGCGACATAAGCCTTTTCCTTTATGAGATAAACGGTGGGACTTAATTAACACCTTCTGGCCAACTGACAAGATTTTTAAACGACCAGGACGCTTAGCTGATTTCTCTCTTCTAGCAGCCGCCGATGCAATATTTTGTAGAGCCAGGTTGACAACTTCTGAATGCCGCAGTTTCCGTGAAGGCGGAAAAGGAACGATTTCAGAAATGCGATTTGTTGGTACTTTATTTTTTAATATCAGTATAGGCGATAAAGAAGTTGAATCATTAGGAAGTTCATTCAGAATGTTTTGAAAAATATGAAGATACTGATCCCAAGTTCTGTGATTCTGATGACAATAAAGACGGCACAATTTATTGATTTCCTTCATCCATCTCTCTGAAGCATTAGATTGAGGGTGAAAAAGTGAAATGAAAATTGGTTTAATCTTCCGACGCCGTAGAGTACGAAGCCAAGTTTTAGAGCGAAACTGTGATCCATTATCTGATATAACCTTATCAACATGACCAACTTCTTTAAGAAAATGTTTGATGAAAGCGTTAGATACTGAACGAGCTGTTGCTTTGCGTAAAGGTGTAAAACACACATATTTTGATGTCAACTCCACTGCTACGAAAATGTACGCAAAACCATTAGTAGAACGAACCACTGGACCGAACAAATCGACTGCAGCCATCTCCTTTAATTTCGCTGGAATGATAGGAAACAACGGTGCTCTGTGAGAAACAGTTGGCGGCTTAGCCTTTTGACATAATTTGCATTTGGCAAGAACAGATCGAATACGTTTTTCCATATTACTGAAGTAACAATTTTCTCGTAATTTATGAAAGCATTTTCTGGGACCAAAATGCGCATAACTGAAATGTGTGTACCAAATCAATTTATTGACCCACTCATCAGGAATACAAACTAACCAAACAGAGTTGTCGACCGATTTTCGTTTGAAAAGAATGTCATTGCGAACTAAATAATGCTGTCTAATCGCTACGCTTTCCTTTCTCCTCCACTTCTCCTTAATGTCCTTCCAGATTGGATCCTTATTTTGCTCCTTAGCGATGTCCTGGAGCGAAGACGAAATAAAGTTCTCAAACGCAACACCTTGAATGTACATCAAACAATAATGGTTTTCTTTGCAGTCCTCTTCAGCACATTGTTTCAAACCCATAGGTGCACGTGATAAAGCATCAGCAACAATATTTGAAGATCCCTGTATGTAAACAATACGAAAATCAAATTCCTGTAGGTACAACGCCCATCGTGACAATCTGCCATGAGTTAATTTTGTCGACATAAGAAATTCCAGAGCTCGATGATCGGTGTAAACCTTAGTATGTCTGCCAAACAAAAATGTGCGAAATTTTGTGAAAGCCCAAACAACAGCCAAAGCTTCAAGTTCCGTAATCGAATAATTCTTTTCGGATTTAGAGAGAACACGACTTCCAAATGCAATAGTCTTCTGTACTACAACGCCGTTTTCTTCTATCTCTTGAAATAAATGTGCACCTAGGCCTTTGTATGATGAGTCCGTCGCCAAACAAAAATCTTTAGATAAATCCGGATGTGAAAGAAGTGGGGCAGCAACTAAAGCATCACGAAGTTGTTCAAATTCTGACTGAGCTTCCTCATCCCAACACCAATTAGAATTTTTTCCAGATAATTCACATAAACGAGGTGTGGCCAAATTGTCCAATCTAACAAAGCGTCTAAGAAAATTACAGACACCAAGGAAACTACGTACATCACGTTTTGTGGTAGGAACAGCATAATTACGAATAGCGTCTAATTTTTCTGGATCAGGAAGAATACCTTCTGTAGAAATAATGTGACCGAGAAATTTCACCTGAGATCGACCAAATTCAGATTTTTCCAAGTTCACTGTCATGCCAACTCGTGCAAAAATACGTAATAATGAATCCAAAATTTTGTTGTGCTCACTCCAAGAACGTTTAGCAATAAGAATGTCGTCAACATAAGAAGTAATATTGTCACGAAGATAAACAGGTAAAATTTCATTTAAACTACGAATGAATGCTGCTGAAGATACAGTAAGTCCAAACGGTAATTTCCGAAACTGGTAACAGTTACCAAAGGCTAAAAAAGCAGTATATTTTCTACAATCAGGGTGGAGTTCTATTTGCCAAAAACTTGCGCGCATATCAATCGTGGATAAAACTTTAATTCCATGGAAATGTTGAAGAAGTTCATCTAAATTTTGTGGACGGTCAGTTTCAGGAATAATAATATTATTTATCTGTCTGGAATCCAGAACCAAACGAATTGACCCATCCTTTTTAAGAACAACGTGTAATGGGCTGGTATAAGGGCTGACTGCTGGCTCAATAATGCCCTGATCTAACATGTATTGAAGTTCATTCTTAACCTTGTCTCTGTAAGCCAAAGGAATAGCGTACGTTTTCCCGCGAAATGGTGTGTGTTCTTTTACTTTAAATAAATATTGTAAGCCTTGTATAGTTCCTGTGTGATGACTAAACACTGTAGCATGTGAAGTCAAAATATGGTGCAGCTCTTCTCTTGCAACGTCATCTGGCACTTCAGCTTTTTTAACCTTTTCATTAATTAATTCTTCGCTACTAATTATATCCTCCATCGCGTCTCTGTATCTATTGTCATTGTCATGAATAAACACACTGTCGTCATAATGCTCAACGAAAGCATCAGAAGTAAGAAACCTTAAACATTTTGTATCTGATTCAGATCTTGCTAAACACTCGAAAAATTTCAAACATTTCGGCATTCCGGCAACAGTCAAATTCACACTTCCTTCTTTAAAGTTCAAAATTGCCTTATGTGTGTTAAGAAACTCCATACCTAATATAATCTGTGTACTGAGTAATGGAACAATAATAAAATTAGCCGAAAATTCGTATCCTTGACAAATGAAATTTAGGTTGGTCTGTTGTTTAACTTCCACACCTTTTCCAGAAATCGCTCCTCGAATTGTAGTTTTAGAAATAGGTAACACAGGACAGGCAATAGTTCTTTCACATATACGAAAAACTGATTCACTAATGACGTTCAATGGGCTCCCAGAATCTAAAACTGCAGTGAACTTATTCTTACCCACACATACTTCAATAACAGGATGTAAAAATGCGTCTACATTATTTTCCTTTTCATCTAGCAAAATGTCTCTCATGTCTTCCAGGCGTACGTAGTGTAAAGTCGTAGTGTCATTACTTTCTGAACCGTCTATATTGCTGCCAGAAGCCGAAGCTGCTAGTCATTGTCGATTGTTTGCGTCACGTCTTTGATTATTCCCGACATTTCGCGGATCAATTTCTACTATTTCCACTTGTCTCTCTGAATTTCTGTCACGCGGAGGATGCCAATTAGGTCCTTCCTGTCTGTTAGATGCAAATTCTTGGTTGTGTCTGTTATTAAAATTTCTGTTTTCCTGTCTGTCTGCATAACTACTTCTTGTATAATTTCGACTGTCACTTCTGAAATTATTGTTAGACCTACTACCCTGGTTATTTCTGTAGTAAGAGTTTCTATTATTGTATGAATAATTTCTGTCTTGATGATACCGATTACTGTTTCCGTATGATTGATCATTCCGGTAAGAATTACCGCTATTATAATTGTCTGTGTAATCTCTGTTAGAACGTCTGTTATTGTCATAAGGCTGGTATCTATTGTCCTGTCTGTTACGTCTGTCATTCTCAAAGTTACCCAAATAACGTCCGTTCCGATCACTATCCCTTTTCTCTGAAAATGTATTGTAATTACTGCTACTGAAAAAATTACAAGAAGTCCCGTCGTCGTTGTCATACTCAAGTTCTTGTAGCAAAGTCTTAAAAGTCTCAATGTCGTCTTTACATCTTCCGGCTAAAGCAATTTGTCTTATGGATTGTGGCATCTTAGTTAAACAAATGCGAATTAATTCAGTCGGGCTATAAGGGTTAGACAAGAACTGATTCTTTCGAATCATGTCTTCAAAGTATTCTGCCGGCGTGCGGAACTCAGACTGTTTAAAATTACGCTGCATAATCAGACTATGTTTGACTCTGTCTTGTGTGTTTTCGGACCAATATGCCGATAGAAATGCATGATAAAAATCATTCAGATTATTACAATCTCTAATGAGTGCGCGCATCCGCGTCGCCGGTTCGTTTTCTAAATATCCACACATAAATTCCAGTTTGTGACTTAGTGGCCAATTTGGTGGGAGTGCATACATAAATTGATCTAACCATGCACATGGATGTATGTCATTCTTAGAATTGCGGAAGATCTTAAATTTCCGAACAGTCAAAAAGTGTTTATAGTCAAAGTTTTCGCCTCGTGGCGACAAAGACCTACCGCGTCTGTCCCAGTTTGAATGTCGATTATTGTCAAGTTCGCGCGCCTGGCGCTCTCTTGTTGCGTCCCGTAAATGAAACAAATTATCTCCTTCAAAGCCCTCTGCTATCTGTGATTCTAAATTTCTTCTGCTGTCTTTTCCTACGATTTCGCCTTCAATTTGTTTGACTTGCTTTCGTAATGCCTCAACTTCCCTTTTAACGCGTTCATTAAATTTTCCCTGATTTTCAACATGCTTATTTATGTTCTGGTACTCTTCGGTTTCTGCAAATGGTAATGGAGCTGTATCATCTGAATCTCTGTCCCCATGTAAACTAAGATTTGTCAATTTATCTGAAATCTCCTCAACTCTTTCCGATAAGTCACCTATTTTTTCTTTCTGTTTACCTACGTCTTCCGTAAGTGTCGCGACTCGGGTTTCAGTGTTGACACATTTGGTAGTTAACTGTTCATATTGTTGTGTTAGGTTATTTAATCTGTCATTTGGTACGGATTCCTCGATTCTCTCAAATATCTCTTCCTTATCGTGTGCACATTGTAAATTTAGCTCTGAAAATTTTTGTACTATCACGCGATCTCTTTCTTCCTGTTCTCTATCCTGTTCCCTTTGTCTAATCTCTACTGCAATTAATCTATTATTGTGAGAATTCAAAATCGGTTGTACTTCCTCTCTAATTTCTTTCTTTAATTCATCTTTCATGTTTTTGAAACATGTCCCTATTCGTGAATCTAACCGTGTTTCCATTGTTTCTATCTCTGTTTCTAGCCGTGTTGCCACTGTTTTCAGTTCAGATCCTAACTGTGATCCCAGTGAGTCTAACCGTGTTTCCATTGTTCCCATATCAGTTTTTAATTCAGATCCCAAAGTTCCCATCTCTGTTTTAATTGTTCCTATCTCTGTTTTAAATTCAGATCGAAACTGCTCCATTGTTCCCATTTGTGTTTTAAATTCAGATCGAAACTGCTCCATTGTTCCCATTTGTGTTTTAAATTCAGATCGAAAATTTAATATTGCACTCATCAACTGCTCCGTATTAAATGGTTCAAAATTCTTTTCGCCCCTAACATTTCCCGCAAAACTAACTTCCTTCTGCATAGCCATAAAGCTATCTGTGTTCGATACAATTCCAGAATCTTCTGCCGTTAATCTCGGATTCTGTGAATTTTCTGATTGAGAAAAATTTTGAAGTGGTTCCGGACTATTTTCCCGACTTATTACATTGTTTTCAACTCCATTATTCATGTTACTGTTTTCCTCTGTTGGCGAGTTCGCCATGTTAACAATTTCGTCATTCTCACTATCCATCATTTTTGCCTTTATCATCGATCGCGTAATCATTAACAAAACATACAAAACTCGTCACTATATGAAAATTACACACAATGACACTTTATCTCCAACAATACCATTCACACGAAATGTTTCCCTCAAACACGATTAATCGAACAATTGAAATAATTGCACTAAATTGTCAAACGCGTATACAAGACAACAAAATTAAATTCTGAAAAAAAATACCATTATAAGAATGACAATTACCAAATCTACACATGCAAAACAGACTATAATTACTAAACTACAAATTGCTACAACAATCCTACTGTCTACTATTTCTACAATCAGAAGATTCCAAGGGACGATCCGAAGCAGCGGTCGCCACGTGCATGGGGGCTTAATTGAAATGCAATGAAAATAATTTTTATTTCTGCTTTAGTATTAGTCTGTCCGATTACGAAGTCTCGTAACGGTTGGCCCTGACTGTTATTATTACGCAATCTGACTGCTTAGAACAATAACAAAGAATGAAATGGAAATTTTCATTAACACAGTTAATTAATTAAGTCCCCAGCAACTATAAAACCAACGCAACAACAAGCACAAGAGTAACTGTTCTGTGTGTGGGAGTGTGACTCAACGTACGCATCTGGCACGGTTCTTCTTCAACAACACAAGAATTTTTAAATAACATTTATACTGAATTAATTAAAGAAAATACAAATACCATAATTACTCAAGAGATCCACAATTACACTCTAATCCAAGAACACAAGCCAGATGCTTTGTTGACTGAACCTGTAATGACACATTATTTAAAACATGGAAATAATGAAAAATAAATCAAGTTTCGTTACCTTCATATATTGACCAAAATCACTCTCATAATTACAATATAGCTCCACACCGCCTCGCTATTACCACATCTCAACAAGAACTTTTCAGTATCACATCTCAGCAAGCACTCCCTACTAGCACATCTGAACACCAACTGACTACTACGAGTCCTGGACAAGCACTGACTTCTAGCACATCTCAATAATGACTGCCCGTGGAGGCGGCGGAACAATGCTCACTAGCGATCTCTGGCGTTGTGGCTCAGTGTAGCCACCTTTCACAGTTGATACCTGGTAGTCAAGAAAGGCAGGATTCGATTACGATTGCGGACGGAGCCTTAATCAGTTGCTATTGGTTCCCTTTAGCAATTACACATATTTATTTTAAAACGGTAATTCCAGACTCAGCAATAAATCAAGATATCACACGTTATTACTGAAGGAATAAACAACCGTATCATTAATAGTTCTTTCAGTGTGTTACAATTTACCAAATGAGCAAAAAATACAGACACAACAAATAATCTTTTAAAAACAAGCCATTGTGATCCTAATTGGAATTTTAAGATGAGTAACCACTGTCATGGCCGAAGGCCTTTAACGCCAAGAACGGCAATTATTAAAAATTTAACAAACGTACTGTAAAAGTGCAATGCAATAGCAAAGGTTAATTTAAAAAGACAGGCAACTGGTCGCCAAACATATGAGACAAAGTGATGGTAAACTTGGTAGCACAACCATTTAAACCTTCTGTAACGCCAAGAATGGCAATTATATGAAAAACTTAAAAACATACAATAAAACAGGAAATACAACAATAAAACACAAGGGCCAGTCACAGACGGTGCACCAGGAATCGACCTCTTAGTAGGTCCAGCAAAAGAACACTTTCGCGAGCGATGAGATAGGCAGCCAAGAGTTGCATTCTCTTCAGAAGATGGTAACTGAGACTAGTGGCAGTCTAACGAATGAGTAATGATAATCTTGCTGAGGCTACCTGACGTCCAATAAACCAAATGCAAATATGCAATAATACGCCAAAGCCGGAATCGGCGGTCTGGACTCTGCCCTCAGCATACTGTGCTTAGAGCGCCCGGAACGAGAAAGGAATCGCTACCACCACAGTAGAAGAATCGCCAACCAACCTTACAATCAAGTAAGCTGTCAAAGCTACACTCCTTACCAGACAGCAGCGGCAAGGTGAGGAAACGTACACTGCCTTTACGTAAACTAACCCCCAGGGCAGGTAACTAGGGCGTTGGCGGCCACGAGGCAGGAAAAGTACCGCTGGTTGAACTTAACAAGTAGTAACAAATTGAACGCAATAAATAGTAATTAGAAGCCCAGGAAAGCTAATCAAATCCTCCTCCCTCCACTCGCTGCACTTCGCCTTAGCAACACTACGAGCAACAACATGAACCCAAGTCACTGGACCTCGCAATGGTGGAGGTTTCTCTACTTGAATCCAAATGCACGCAACTTAAACCATTACGAGGAGGTCGTGCACCCTCGTGACCACAGCCCTTCCATCCGGCAGTCCATGCGTGCACCAGTGGTCCCGGCGTGTTCTCACACTGCGCGGCCTTGGCTCCTCCTGAGTTCCCAACCGAACTGCACACTCGCACGACCCGGAAGAACAACGACGTTCCTCTAAAGATAGTGCCACAGTTACTATATGTCGATAACCGCCGCTGCTGCCACTAGCGGACAGGCAACGCTTGCGAATCCAAGTGGCGCCAGTCAACACGAGAAGAAGACAAACAACCGCAACCATGTCAGCTAAAATATACGGTCTGGCCTCCAACAGAGGGCGGAAACCTACAAACAGCACCAACGCGAGCCACAGCACGGCTCAACAGTGCCTTTCGCATGAAACTAAAGACGCTATTACACTCCTGGAAATTGAAATAAGAACACCGTGAATTCATTGTCCCAGGAAGGGGAAACTTTATTGACACATTCCTGGGGTCAGATATATCACATCATCACACTGACAGAACCACAGGCACATAGACACAGGCAACAGAGCATGCACAATGTCGTCACTAGTACAGTGTATATCCACCTTTCGCAGCAATGCAGGCTGCTATTCTCCCATGGAGACGATCGTAGAGATGCTGGATGTAGTCCTGTGGAACGGCTTGCCATGCCATTTCCACCTGGCGCCTCAGTTGGACCAGCGTTCGTGCTGGACGTGCAGACCGCGTGAGACGACGCTTCATCCAGTCCCAAACATGCTCAATGGGGGACAGATCCGGAGATCTTGCTGGCCAGGGTAGTTGACTTACACCTTCTAGAGCACGTTGGGTGGCACGGGATACATGCGGACGTGCATTGTCCTGTTGGAACAGCAAGTTCCCTTGCCGGTCTAGGAATGGTAGAACGATGGGTTCGATGACGGTTTGGATGTACCGTGCACTATTCAGTGTCCCCTCGACGATCACCAGTGGTGTACGGCCAGTGTAGGAGATCGCTCCCCACACCATGATGCCGGGTGTTGGCCCTGTGTGCCTCGGTCGTATGCAGTCCTGATTGTGGAGCTCACCTGCACGGCGCCAAACACGCAAACGACCATCATTGGCACCAAGGCAGAAGCGACTCTCATCGCTGAAGACGAGACGTCTCCATTCGTCCCTCCATTCACGCCTGTCGCGACACCACTGGAGGCGGGCTGCACGATGTTGGGGCGTGAGCGGAAGACGGCCTAACGGTGTGCGGGACCATAGCCCAGCTTCATGGAGACGGTTGCGAATGGTCCTCGCCGATACCCCAGGAGCAACAGTGTCCCTAATTTGCTGGGAAGTGGCGGTGCGGTCCCCTACGGCACTGCGTAGGATCCTACGGTCTTGGCGTGCATCCGTGCGTCGCTGCGGTCCGGTCTCAGGTCGACGGGCACGTGCACCTTCCGCCGACCACTGGCGACAACATCGATGTACTGTGGAGACCTCACGCCCCACGTGTTGAGCAATTCGGCGGTACGTCCACCCGGCCTCCCGCATGCCCACTATACGCCCTCGCTCAAAGTCCGTCAACTGCACATACGGTTCACGTCCACGCTGTCGCGGCATGCTACCAGTGTTAAAGACTGCGATGGAGCTCCGTATGCCACGGCAAACTGGCTGACACTGACGGCGGCGGTGCACAAATGCTGCGCAGCTAGCGCCATTCGACGGCCAACACCGCGGTTCCTGGTGTGTCCGCTGTGCCGTGCGTGTGATCATTGCTTGTACAGCCCTCTCGCAGTGTCCGGAGCAAGTATGGTGGGTCTGACACACCGGTGTCAATGTGTTCTTTTTTCCATTTCCAGGAGTGTATAAGACAGAGACTCCTAGTGCCACAAGTTCTGGAAATCAGGGAATTCAGGGAAATATCAGGGAAATTTGAATGAAACACAGGATAGGTCTTGTTTTTGTCTCAGTAGTGCGACATTGTTTGTTTTTACTAAGATGTCATGCTTCGTCGCTGGCTGGGCGCAGCTGAGTACGTGCGCCGCTTCCCTATTCTCTCATTATTACTGCTGCTCCCGTTCCCACCCCTCCCCTCAGCTTGCTGTCAGTGCTGCCACCACTACTTGCTGCTAGCCTAGCAGCTGCCGATGAGAGGTTGGGAGGCCTGAGGAGTGTTTTGTTCGGGTCTGATTCTCAGAGATTGTTGATGCAGTGGCCGGAGACAACAGTGCATGAGCTGTGAATGTGTGTGCGCTCTCGTTTTCTGACAGAGCCGCGCGGCTCCCCCCGTCGGATTATTGATTATCAGAGTATTTGTGCAAATTATCTGTTGCGTGGGTGATCACCGCGGTCTCATTTCACCAACATGGTGTCTGTGACACGTGAATAGCTGGCCACGCGAGCGGACTACCATGACGGGCCAAAACCACAGGCCGTTTCTGTGGCTACCTCTAACGCATTGGGCCTGCCCATCTGAAGCCCATAGCTTCCCACTAATATGCGGGCCCTGCCTGTCGGATATAGTCTCACCGATCTGCTCACAGGCTGCGTCTGTTTGTGTGTGGTGCAATGTAGCGGATTTGCATGGTTTATCCATGGACCCAGGTCTGTTATGCTCCTCGGCAGGCCAGAGGTCACAGGCGTTGGATTTCAGGTATTGCGAGTGTCTCACGGCAAGTACAGTTTGCAGTGCGATCTTTTATAGACATTTTAATTCTAGTACATTTTGTCACTTCGAAAGTAGTTTATATATGACGATAAGAAGAGGGAAATTGTGGCAGTCGCTGGCAGTTTGTACCCTATGTACTCATGTATTTCTTGAAAGAAAAATCACACAATACCTGTAGAATGATAGACATAACACAGTGGGTACTAAGCGACAATAACGAACGTAGTAGAACCAACATTTTGCTAGGGGTCACCTATAGTGTTGGTTTACACAACTCTTGGCCACCTAATACATTTCTTTCAAGAAGCCTACTTTTTTCTGAGGTTATTTCTGAAAGCAGTGAAGGTGTTTTAAAACTCTCTTGCAACTCCAACGAAATGAGTATTTTTGTTGCCAAATGTGTTTCGCTATATTGAAATAAAATAAAATCAGAGGTCATAATGAAACATGTATACCATTTGGCTCGCTTTCTCAATCTAAAAACAGTTCATTAGAAAAGACATTTATGTTAGTATTTAAGATTTTTGCTCACATGTTTAGAAATCCTTGCATTTTTCTGTCAACTTTTGTCTTTACTTGCCCTTGAGATCTCAAAATTTGTCGAGGAAAAATGCTTAAACTTGTCTGGAAATCAGAAAATTTCACTTGGGGAAACATGTGGCAAATTAACAGTCGGGACAGAAATTTTGCTACGTGACTGCAGAAGATTCTGGTGTGTGGTTTTCTTTTTTGTGGCCATATAAAGTGGTCATTTATCTATGGGATCATTGACAGTGAAAGTAAGTATATCTATGTTATTGTTACATAAATTTGAGTTTATACTACTGCTTTTATGAGTATCATCGACTTCTCGGACACTATGTAGATGTGATTCAAAATTTACTAAATTTTAGGCCCATTTTTGCCTGTTGTTGCGGACTGTAATTTACTTCAGGCATAACGAATTCAAGGAAGTTTCGAAATGTGGGATTTTATCTAGGAAAAATGAGAATTTGTTGTCAAATAAATACCTCACATGAAATGATGGGTAGTTGAAAACAGTATGTCCGAGTGGCTCTAAAGTTAGACCATCTCCGTAAGACAACTGACTATTTACCTTCTGCCACGTTAATCTTATATTCGTCGGTTACTGTAATAATAAAGATTAATTTTGCGAAAAACTTTACATTTATATTCCTGACTGCAAACAACTCCTTAAAACAATTACTTACTTTTTGCCTAATTCTTAATTCTTCTTTTATTCATTATTTACTATGATAATAAAGGTTAACTTTGTCAGAAAATTTTAAAAATATATTTCTTTCATATTGTTGAAACTCGAAGGGCTAGGCAATTTTATTTACTAACACTACTTACACATACAACACACTATGGTATTTTGAGCACACAACCAAACAATGTCAATTGAAATTTTATAATCAAAATATTCAAGACAGCACCGGCCACTAGCTATTGACATTTTACCACAAATAAAAAACCAGCTATACAGGCACAATTCAAACAGTGACTGACAGCATTCACTGAGCTATACAACAATGGTTTTGAACAACAACCAAAGGCTCTTTAAATCTGATTTACCTCCCCACGCCAACCTCCCCCCTCCCCCGCGCCAATAAAAGAAAACATTGGTTAATCAACTTGAACACGGATGGCGGCCATATGTGTTTACAGGGAGGGATAGTTCACTTAATTAAACAAATTGCATACCGCACGTATTACTGTATTATATAAAGTTGCTTGAGCAACTGTTGGTATGCCATCCTACGTAATATTCAATGATTATAATGCACGGCCAACGGCCTGACTTACTTTAAACATGGCCAGGTTTTACTAAACTCTACAACAACTGACGACTAAGTCATAGAAAAATTCTGATAGAAATCTGTTACTGAAACAGCGCAATTAAAACATGACCTGAACATGAAGTTTTTAATTTAAAATCATGGCTTATCATAGAAAACTTTTAACAACTGGCAAAATAATATTGTTTTACGGCAAGCTGTTTGAAATACCAGCGCCCGAACAGTGGCGTCCGACGGCATATTCACAAACAGCAGCAGGTACAAAATCTGCTGGTCCACACAGGTCTCTTGCCACCTTAACTTACAACAAACAAATATCGGCTCAGAACCCTGCAACAAAAGAAACAAGCGTAAATACACACGCCGTCGCATGGAAAAGCAATCATGTAGGTGCAATAAGGTGAATCCTTGTGACACTTTACAGCGCACGAATTTCAAGTAATTGACTCGTTACTGAACCCTACCAAACTTACGAGAAACGCTGCCGCCTTGACCTGCTCGCACTAAACCCCGAACGTGACAGTACACATGCCTACAGTTCAATACTCACAGTATATACACTACTGGCCATTAAAATTGCTATACTGCGAAGATGACGTGCTACAGACGCGAAATTTAATCGACAGGAATAAGATGCTGTGATCTGCAAATGATTAGATTTTCAGAGTATTCACACAAGGTTGGCGCCGGTGGCGACACCTACAGCGTGCTGACATGAGGAAAGTTTCCAACCGATTTCTTATACGCAAACAGAAGTTCAGTTGACCGGCGTTACCTGGTGGAACGTTGTTGTGATGCCTCGTGTAAGGAGGAGAAATGCGTACCATCACGTTTCCGACTTTCATAAAGGTCGGATTGTAGCCTATCGCGATTGCGGTTTATCGTATCGCGACATTGCTCCTCCCGTTGGTCGTGTCACTAGCAGTTTAGATGACAGGCATCTTATCCTCATGACTGTAACGGATCGTGCAGCCACGTCTCGATCTCTGAGTCAACAGGTGGAGACGTTTGCAAGACAACAACCATCTGCACGAACAGTTCGACGACGTTTGCAGCATCATGGACTATCAGCTCGGAGACCATGGCTGCTGTTGCCCTTGACGCTGCATCACAGACAGGTGTACTCAACGACGAACCTGGGTGCACGAATGGCAAAACGTCATTTTTCGGATGAATCCAGGTTCTGTTTACAGCATCATGATGGTCGCATCCATGTTTGATGACATCGCGGTGAACGCACATTGGAAGCGTGTATTCGTCATCGCCATACTGGCGTATCACCCGGCGTGATGGTATGGGGTGCCATTGGTTACACGTTTCAGTCACCTCTAATTCGGATTGACGGCACTTTCAACAGCGGAACTTACATTTCAGATGCGTTACGACCCGTGGCTCTACCCTTCATTCGATCCCTGCAAAACCCTACATTTCAGCAGGATAATGCACGACCGCATGTTGCAGGTCCTGTACGGGCTTTACTGGATACAGAAAATGTTCGACAGCTGCCCTGGCCAGCACATTCTCCAGATTTTTCACTAATTGAAAACGTCTGGTGAATGGTGCCGAGCAACTGGCTCGTCACAATACGCCAGTCACTACTCTTGATGAACTGTGGTATCGTGTTGAAGCTGCATGGGCAGCTGTACCTGTACACGCCATCCAAGCTCTGTTTACCTCAATGCCCAGGCGTATCAAGGACGTTATTACGGCCAGAGGTGGTTGTTCTGTGTACTGATTTCTCACTATCTAAGCACCCACATTGCGTTAAAATGTAATCACATGTTAGTTCTAGTATAATATATTTGTCCAATGAATACCCGTTTATCATCTGCACTTCTTCTTGGTGTAGCAATTTTAATGGCCAGTAGTGTATTTTTAAGCCCACACATTGATACAGTAGCAGGGCAGACATTAACATGTAATACCGCAAGGTAATAAAAAGACTGAATCACTTATAAACTAAAGATCGCCATTTATCCAAACAGATTAAAAATATGAAGGCAGCCACCACGGATTGTCAGCTTTATGCGGTTCTTGCTTCCCCACCACACGATCTTTCAGGCCATCAATAACACGGCTCGTCCTCCCGTGTAATTTGTGCCACTTTTCTCCCGTCCCAGACTCTCTTACCTTTTCTTTGATGGACAGTATCTGCCAAGTCTTTTCACAGTTTTCCTATCAGTCTTAGAGATTTCACTCCATCGCATATCCTGTTCCGTGAATCCAGAGAAGGTAGCGGATGATGTAGTGGTGGAAGTAAGGCTGCGAGGGCTGGTCGTGACTTTTGCTTGGTTAGTTTAATCGGTGGTGCACTGTCCCGCGGAAGACAGAGTTCCATGTTTCGAGTCCCCGCCGGGCACAGTGTTTCATTATGCCAGGGAATTCGAAACTGAAGAGTTTACAAAAGTAAGACAGTACTTGAAAGGGCCATATCTATCGTGAGTACGTGGTGCCACAGTGCGAAAATGAAGATCTCACCAAGTAAGTCCACTTACCTACTACTGAAGGGACAACTAGTTAGGAATACGACAGTAAGAATAGACGGCTCACCACTTCTTCGGCGCCGCGAGGCACGATACTTGGGTGTAGTTATCGACGAGAGGTGGAGCTATACATCACATATTGACATAAACGATTCCACCTGCCACCAGAACTAATAAAACTATATCACAACAGTTTTCTGACGTCAATTGTAGGGTATGGGTCAGGAATCTGGGTTCACAGGCTCACGAGGGTTATGCCTGCCATGACCGTAAGAAGAGTGCAGCGAAATATGATCCTGCGATCAGTAGGGGCATATAGAACAATTTGCGTGGGAGCACTGACAGTATTAATGGGGCTATGTCCTCTCGACATAAAGATCATGGAATAGGCAGCGTGGGATTGGGTTTAAAAGGTAAACAAGGACAAAATAATTGAATTAATGGGGATTCACGTGGGAAAAAACTAGAAATCAGACGTAGGGGGCAGGAGCTCTGGCAGGAACAGTGGGATAATAAAGATACACGCCGGAGAACATACAAATTGCTGCCCAACATCAGGGAGCGTCTACGGTTAAAACACTTCAAGCCATCAAGAGGACTGCTGCACTTTTTTAATGGACATGGACCCTACCCGGCATACCTATGCCGGTTTGGGAAGCGGGCTACACCAGCGTGTGACTGTGGGGCCGCATCAGGCACCCCGGACCATGTGGTGTATGAGTGCCACCTCTTCAACGATGCAGCTGCACATTTAAGACAACAACTACCCATTAATGACACGTACCACCTGATCAAGCAAGAGGACCACTTACAAATCCTGAACAAACTAGCTAATGAAATATCACACAAAGTCATAAAGGAATTGTTACGGAACAATCACTAACAGATCATATCTGATCACCTGACTAGACCCCGTGCACCTGTCCTGTTCCGCCGAGGCGTGGACTTTACCAGCCGCTTCACGGCTGGGATCCGCCACGTCTGGGATTAGGGGGAGGGTGCACCTTTCACCCGGTTCTGACACTCACCGGACTTGACATGGGACTTAGTATTAGGTTAGATGTAGGATAAGCTACAATAGTAACATTAGAGTAGTACTGCAGCTATTAACTGCTCTGGGCCAGCCCGGTGCCAGTGCATGCTCACCGGGATTAGCTCGGTGAACACGGCCAACCGATGCAGGTTTATATACGCTGGAACATCTCTAACGCTGCAGGTAGAGTAAACTAGCATAAGCAGTAGACATAGCAAATATTGGTAACCTTAGGATATAGCAGTAGTGCCCATAGTGGAATAGTAATAGTACTAACATTCATAGAACAAAAGCTGCAGTAGTAATAATTGTATTACTATCAAGTAGGGGCCACTAATGTATTAGGTGGTAGGTTGCTTACGTATCATGTATTGAAGAATAAAGAATTTTTTACATTTTATATTTTTATTTATTTATTTTTTTAAATAAGACAGTACATAGCCGCACGGTTAGCCGTGCGGTCTAATGCACTCCTTTCCGGAAGGGAAGGAGTACCGGGCTCCGGCACGAATACGCCCGGCGGATTAGTGTCGATGTCCGGTGAGCCGGCCGGTCTGTGGATGGTTTTTAAGGAGGTTTTCCATCTTCCTCGGCGAATTCGGGCTGGTTCCCCTTACTCTGCCTCAGTTACACTATGTCGGCGATTGCTGCACAAACACTTTCTCCACGTATGTGTACAACGTAATTACTCTACCACGCAAACATTGAGATTACACGCGTCTGGTGTGAGACGTTCCCGAAGGGGGGGGGGGGGGGGCTAGTGTCCACTGGGTGCCGAACCCCACAATAACCCTGGGTTCTGTGTGGGGCGGCGATGGGATGAGTGGACTGCTGTAGCCTGTTGTGGGGCCTGAACCACTAAGAGCTACGGTAGGGACGAAGCCTCTCCGTCGTTTCCAGGTCCCCAGTTCCATACAATACAAAGACAATGAATTGTTTTAGCGTTACTTAAATTTCAGAAAATTGTTTTACATTTTGCTACTTGTGGGAAATAATGATGTTACGTTGCAAGCAAACTTACGGATGACAGACAAAGCAGGGAGAGTATAAGAAGCACAACACATGCAAAGAGAGCTTTATTCGGGCATGCATTAAGACATCAAGAAACAATAGAGGTAGCTGCAGACGCTAAAAACTATAGAGGGTGAGAGAGGCTGGAATATATCCAGGAAATAACTGGGACGTTGGGTATAAGTGCTACCTTGTGGTGAAGAGGCTGGCCCAGGAGAGAAATTTGTCCCGGGCTACATTCAGCCGTTCAGAGCACTGATGAGCGTTTTTGGGTACTATGTTCAGATTACGCATTCTTCTTCTAAAACGATTAGTTTCAGAGCTGGGTAAGGACTCTATTCTAAATGGTCAACATACATGTGTTGTATTTCGCTTTGCTGGAGATTCGTGATGTTCCTCATCTCAGAGAGATAGAGAGAGAGAGAGAGAGAGACAGAGACAGAGAGAGAAAACACCCATCCGCAGGTGGTGGGTTGTTTCCTCACAGATGCTGTAAGTGTTTCAAGAAAATAAATTTGTCTTATTGCCCTGAAATGCGAATATTAAAGAAATATTGAAACACAGATGGACTTCTGAAGAAATGCTGAAACGCAGACGTTGATTTCATCAATAGTTTCTTTATTAATTGATTTGAATACTGCAGATGTCATTCTGTAAATAAGATGAATTTTACATTTGTCAAATATCTATAAAATGTTCCTGGAACGCTTCGGGCTTTCAGTTAACTCTTTTCTAAACTAGAACTTCGTTACTAAATGTCGAAACCAAGTCAGTTTGCTTATGCCGTCCCAAAGGAGACTGGAACTGACAAAAGAGTTAAATAAACTATATCTATAGCGCACACAGAATTCTGTTGACCTAGAGATCATAAAATTTAAGGCAGGGATTCACATAGTAGTGGGCAGCTAACATTTGCTGTTAATGAAACCGCCCAGAGCTGTATGTTGGCTAATAATACTAAGATGGGTATGTTCGCAAGATGATTTCTCTGAACGGGCAAACAAACTCTGCGACATTGATAAGGCAATGTAGTCGAACTTTTCGTCAATCGACATAATGCAGCTGTTAAGCTTCCACGTGTAACGCCGGAAATGCATATCCTCCTATTTCCATCTATTGTACTATAATATTTTTTGCATATTTTGTTACCTGAATATATGACGTTTCTGTGTCTATGTATATTGTAATTGTTTTACTGTTTGTATATATATATATATATATATATATATATATATATATATATATATATATATATATATATATATATATGCATTAATGTTGCTTTGTTTTGTGAATATTATTTGTATTTATACGCTGGGTCTGGCCTAGGGAAAACTATGCTATCGAACGAATACATCGATAGGTCGTGTGGAGAAGAAAAGTGTTTAGGATCTTTGGTAGTGTGAACTCGGCCGCGTGGAGCGCGGGCAGAGCGGAGGAGGGTCTGGCTGGGGTAGTGCAGTGGAGCAGGTGTGTTGTGTGACGCTCCCGCGAGTTGCCGCGCTTTCGGGGTTTGGCAGCATGCAATTGCGCTCGACTTGCTATGATAGTTTCTGACACGGTGTCGCGGACGGGAAGCATTAACTGGCGCACATCAAGAGCCCGTTTCGCCTGGTGACCGTGTCGAGGAGAAGGCGTGCCAACATCCAGCTTCTGCAACAGCGACGGCCGACAGTGAGTGACTGTCGCCACCTCCTCGATCGACGGCTTCAAACCTTCAATCAACCAACAAGGAAGACTAAAAGCACGTAAAGTTTCAGAACTGTATGGCAGACCTCAGCTTTTCAAATTGTTCCATTTGCCTCGCAAAATTACAGCAACTTAGCATGAACCTTTGTTGCTCATTGTCCCAATTGCATTTCCAAGCAGGGTCCCTTCCTTTTCCGAAATGAACCCGAGTGTCGTTGAAATTCAAACGCCAGCATTAAAATAATATAATTCGATTTCACTGCTTTAATTTCAAGGTTCAGTTAAAGTATTCGTAGCTGGCTACAATATTTAGATTACACGAGCACAAATTAAGAGTGCGAGTTTTGTTAGCATATTTTAGCTTACCTGTGACTGCAGCTCAGCTTGGTACGTACTAAATCTTACTATTGTTAATTGTTCAGAATCGTTTAATTCAAGTTCAAAGTTAAATCTCTTATTTCTAAATTGCGTAGATTCTAGTAGCTTTTGAAATGATTGTTGAGGTAGTCCAAGACTAACCGTATTTTACTGAATTTCGATGTGCTTCAGAAAGAAAGCTCACTATTAACTTCAGTCACTAAATTAACTTTCGATTTTCCGGTTTTATTAATTCTTTTGCTAAGTTAAGTCAGAGCGTAGCGAAATTTATTACTTCTGATAAACTTTCAGTTTTTACACTACACGTGTCAACCTTCAGTTGCCAGGCTTCTAGTGCTAATTATATGTGTAATAACCTTTCTTTTTTCAGTTACTATTGTAATTGTCCTTAGGACTGGCGACCGTAATTTCCCCCAAATCTCAAATATCTAATTACCGCTAGTTAATTGTTAACGTAACGGCCGCACATTTACTTTCTTTATTAACTTTACCCCTTTTCAAAATTAATTTCCACCAGTTTAATTTGCATTTTTCCTTTCATTTAGATGTAACCCTTTCCTCCCTCTTTACCGACAGATTAATTTCGGTGACGATTGCTTTTCCCAAATTTCCATTAGGTACACGCGGTTTAATTTTTCACTGTCATTAAGGTCGATAAGTGAGGGGGAGGTTACACACTGTTTCGATCACGGAGAATGCCAGAATGATTCCTTTGGAAAGAGTGCAGGCTGTTTGTTATCCCATCCCCTTGTACTGGCGAAAAGTTAAGTCTTAACTCTCCTTCCTTCCCCCCTTCTTCGAAATTCAGGAAGTTTATGCGAGACCCAGCATCATGAATAACCTCATTGACTCCAGCTGTTCAATGAAACCAACAATCAATACTGCTATTGTAACTCCTAGACCTCAAGAGTCGTAATGCGCCAGGATGACTTACAATGCGAGGCCACGGCTTTTGGAACGCGGATTTACTGTAAACTTCGTACACTCGTAGTACTCCATGAGGACAACAAAATGTGTAAGCATTAGCGCGTACTTCTCAAGCTTTATTGAGAAAATCGTAAGATAATTTCGGTCGTCAAATGTATACCTGTGCGTGGCCATTTTTACCATAAAGCGGCGGTAGCCGAGTGGTGGCGGCATGGTAGCTCAGCGTGTTCGGTCAGAGGGTTAGCTGTCCTCTGTAATAAAAAAACTGAGTTAATCGATCAACAACAAACTTAAACGGATGTCTAACGACGCCCGCCCCTAGCAGATAAAACGAACGAAAGCGAACAAAATGAGAGTAAAAAAAAAAATGCGTGTTCAGTCAGAGCGTAGGCTTCCCTTTATAATAAAGAAACTGAGCGAACGGATCATTGAACAAACTGAATGGGTGTCATCGGACGTCCGCCATGAACAAATTCAACGAACAATATACAAATTTCTTAAAAAAAAAATGGTTGACGTTCGAGCCGCTGGATCGCTGGATCGAGTTCAGTTCGTCAGGTTTTTTTTTTTTTTTTTCAACACAGACTTTTCTTTATTATTTATATTACAATTGATATAGTGGGAAAGAAACGTGTAATCGGATGAACTTTTATTAAATTTATAATGTTATTTGGCAGTCTACTAATTTTATTATCACGAATCATGTAATATATCGACTAGTAAACGACCCAACGCATAAAGTGATACTGAAAATGTATGCTTGTCCGTGATTTGAGAAATCCCTTACACCTGGAAGGAGCCCGAAACGACTTGTTACCTCCAAGTTTTGACCGGCACAGAGGGCTTTCGAAAGACGTACAATTAATCGTCGCTTTCGACATTACGAGTACAAGTTGCGGGATGGTATTTTTCGTAAAAATATGGAAAACATAAAGTTAAACGGCACCAGCTGCATTGAATAAATGCTATGTTTCCGGCATACCCAAGGTATTTTGACGTTTTCCATGGAAAAACAAACCTTAACATTTTCAAAAACCTCTCTTTCAAGCGATAGTTTGGAAGCAAACCATGCATAACGCAGAATTTCCTTAAAAATCGGCTCTGATAATTGGTCATGCAGTATCGAGTGTATTTCAATAGCGTCTTCCGAGAAGCAATTTCTCGTTCTCTTTCGATTAAAAACGAACAGTTTTGAATTCACGGACATGCATACATTTTCAGTATCACTTTATGCGCTTTGTCGTTTACTAGTCGATAGTTATGAATATTATATTATTTGTGATAGTAAAAATTAGTAGACTGCCAAATAACATTATAAATTTAATGAAAGTTCATCCGATTACACGCATTTTTCCCATTATATCAATTGTAATATAAATAGTAAAGAAAATGACTGTGTTGAAAATTAAAAAAAAAAAAAAAACTGACCAACGGACCTCGATCCAGTGGCTTGAACGCCAACCACTCTTTTTTTTTAATTTGTTCTATATTGTTCGTTGAATTTGTTCAGGGCGGACGTCCGATGACACCCGTTCAGTTTGTTCGTGCATCCGTTCGCTCAGTTTTTTTTTTTTTTATGAGAAAGGAAAGCTAACGCTCTGATCGAACACGCTGAGCTACCGTGCCGTCACCAATTTTTTTTTTTTTTAATCTCATTTTGTTCGTCTTCGTTCTTTGTATCTGCTCCGCGAGGACGTCGCAAGACACCCGTTTCAGTTCGTCGTTGATCCATTAACTCAGTTTTTTTTATTACAGAGGGCAGCTAACCCGCTGACCGAACACGCTAAGTTACGGTACCGGCCACTCGGTTGCCGGCGCTTCATGGTAGAAATGGCCACGCACAGATATATATATTTGACGACCGAAATTATATTGCGATTTTCTGAATAACGCTTGAGAAGTACGTGCTACTGCTTACACATTTTGTTGTCCTCATGGAGCACTACGAGTGTACAAAGTTTACAGTAAATCCGCGTTCCAAACGTCGTGGCCTCCCCTTGTTAGAGAGAGGGGCGAATCACGCCAGGGCGTGCAAACATACATAGACAAGTTTGGCATTCTTTTATTCCGCCGAAGACTGCACAGTGCCTCTGCTGATCCAGGCGACAGTGATGCGACGTGAGTAGGTGTATCACCGCAAACGCCAGCACTGGAATATGCAGCTGTGGCATCCGGCCGCTCCATCCTTACAGACGTAACAGCTCCTGTCCTCGTCCGGCAGCGTGGAGGGCAGCGAGTGCCACACGAGCCGGGAGCCCCGCGACTGCTCTCCGGAGCGCGGAAGGCTATTCTCTCAAGAGCTACTCGTGGTCATAATGTAGGGCGCCGAAGGGTACTATCCAGCAGCCGTCGTGGCAGTTGAGTCCATGGCAGCTCCAGTGGCCCATCCACGGCAGCTCGGTCGGCGATTGTAAACAGCCTCGGACCCGGGAGGCTGCGAGATCGAGCCCTGGCTCCACCCTTGCAGACGGCAACTTGCAGTCCGTCGGACGACGTCACCCTGAGAGCAGAAGCTGGCCGCCCCCTGCTCCCCACGCCATGGCATCGCCAAGTTTCGCACCCACCTCGCCATGACTAGGGCGTGTCTTTGCAGCAGAGCCTAGTTAATGTTTCAGCGGTCCGGTTGGCCGCCGAAATTCATCACCAGATGGTCGCTGTGGTTGGTGTGCAGTTTAAACATGCGTCATTCTCTCTGGTTCCAGACGGGGATAGAATCGCAGTACAACTACTTGCCTTGAACCTCTGGGCTCCCTCATTTATACTCCTTTTCCTACGCTTCTGATGTAGTCTGCATCTACATCTACATCTATATTTATACTCCGCCAGCCACCCAACGGTGTGTGGCGGAGGGCACTTTACGTGCCACTGTCATTACCTCCCTTTTCTGTTCCAGTCGCGTACGGTTTGCAGGAAGAACGACTGCCGGAAAGCCTCCGTGCGCGCTCGAATCTCTCTGATTTTACATTCGTGATCTCCTCTGGAGGTGTAAGTAGGGGTAAGCAATATATTCGATACCTCATCCAGAAACGCACCCTCTCGAAACCCGAACAGCAAGCTACACCGAGATGCGGAGCGCCTCTCTTGCAGAGTCTGCCACTTGAGTTTGCTAAACATCTCCGTAACGCTATCACGCTTACCAAATAACCCTGTAACGAAACGTGCCGCTCTTCTTTGGATCTTCTCTATCTCCTCCGTCAACCCGATCTGGTACGGATCCCACAATGATGAGAAATACTCAAGTATAGGTCGAACGAGTGTTTTGTAAGCCACCTCCTTTGTTGGTGGACTACATTTTCTAAGGACTCTCCCAGTGAATCCCAACCTGGTTCCCGCCTTACCAACAATTAATTTTATGTGATCATTCCACTTCAAATCGTTCCGCACGCATACTCCCAGATATTTTACAGAAGTAACCGCTACCAGTGTTTGTTCCGCTATCATATAATCATACAATAAAGGATCCTTCTTTCTACGTATTCGAAATACATTACATTTGTCTATGTTAAGGGTTCAGTTGCCACTTCCTGCACCAAGTGCCTATCCGCTGCATTTCGCTGCAATTTTCTAACGCTGCAATTTCTCTGTATACTACAGCACCATCCGCGAAAAGCCGCATGAAACTTCCGACACTATCTACTAGGTCATTTATATATATTGTGAAAAGCGATGGTCCCATAACACTCCCCTGTGGCATGCCAGAGGGTTCTTTAACGTCTGTAGACGTCTCTCCATTGAGAACAACATGCTGTGTTCTGTTTGCTAAAAACTCTTCAGTCCAGCCACACAGGTGATCTGATGTTCCCTAGGCTCTTACTTTGTTTATCAGGCGACAGTGTGGAACTGTATCGAACGCCTTCCGAAAGTCAAGGAAAATAGCATCTACCTGGGAGCCTGTATCTAATATTTTCTGGGTCTCATGAACAAATAAAGCGATTTGGGTCTCACACGATCGCTGTTTCCGGAATCCATGTTGATTCCTACAGAGTAGATTCTGGGTTTCCAGAAACGACATGATACGCGAGCAAAAAACATGTTCTAAAATTCTACAACAGATCGACGTCAGAGATATAGGTCTATAGTTTTGCGCATCTGTTCGACGACCCTTCTTGAAGACTGGACTACCTGTGCTCTTTTCCAATCATTTGGAACCTTCCGTTCCTCTAAAGACTTGCGGTACACGGCTGTTAGAAGCTGGCCACGGTCCTCACATGTGGTTGTTAGCTCCAACGTATGGGTTTCTCAAAGCACCTCAGTGCCACGTGTTAGGTCTGATAATTCCATACCCGTCTCCACACTTGTTTATACTGCACAACGTGCCATGCTTCCTCGCCTACGAGCGGTGTCGCAAACCTACCTCGCAGAAACATTTGCTTAATAACAAAACTGCGGTTTCTCGCTACCTCTTGTATTCATCTGTCCCTTAACATCTACCTTCCAGACAAAGCTGCGCAAAATTTTCAAGAATTCCCCAGATCCATGTCCATACTAATTCGAGGCGCAGGAGTGCACTCCAGAATAATAAATAATAGGATTCGTTTCCTGTTTCATGAAACAGTATGCACTGCAAGAGGAGAGCTTTCCAGAAGAACTGAGTGCACCAGAAGTCCTTTATAAATGCTCCAAGCAGTAAACATTGAGAGTGCTTCAGTACTTTGGTAAACAGTTCTACAGCAATGGACGGGACGCTGACTAGAGATTAATGTGTTAGTACGAGTTCTCATAAGTGATAAAAATAGAATGGCATACAATTTATTTCATGTGGGCTTTGCAAATTTTTAATTTACATAAAATTATTGCGGGGACTCACACAGCTCTTTTCTGTGTCATTCTTCATGGACGTGAGATGTCACACGAAGGGATGCACATAGGATAGATTTTTAGAAGTTTTGATAAAAATTTCGCCAACAGCCTTTGCAACATAATTTGACCCTCTCATAAATCTACTGTTTTGAAAGAACTGACTGAACAGCTGGTCTCATTTTGAATAATGAGCGGTAGGTCTGTTCACGACAAACTAGTGCCTATGACTGTGTAATGAGGTGCTATTCCGTCACGTAAGTTAAAATTTTGGACTTATTGCTCAAAATATATTTCTACATGAATGGAAAGAAATTCATTGCCGGCCAGGGTGGCCGAGCGGTTCTAGGCGCGACAGTCTGGAACCGCACGACCGAATCCTGCCTCGGGCATGGATGTCCTTAGGTTAGTTAGGTTTAAGTAGTTCTAAATTTTAGGGGACTGATGACCTCAGAAGTTTAGTCCCATAGTGCTCAGAGCCACTTGAACCATTTTGAAATAAATTCGTTACTGAAGCACGGTATAAAATTAGCATGATTTGAAACAAATCAGGGTTTTTTTTTCAGCTGAAAGTGTGCTTTTATGAGGGAAGGGAAGATGTTCACTTCATAATTTAAATGATGGAAGTACTTTTACACAATTCACTAAGAATATAGAAGTGTCATGCTGAAAAACATTTTACATCAACTTCCTCCCACGTTTCTGACTGCGGCGTTAAGTAGTATTAGTTTTTGGAAACTGATGTGTTACAGAACAACTAAAATTTGGTCTTCCCTGGCAATAAGCTATTAAAATTGTGTTGATAAAGGATACGATTTTTCTGTTTTGTCTTTTCATTTTCAGCAATTCTAAGAATACGTGACTTAAATCTTATATAACCAAAGCGAAGCTCTTAAAACATGTTCAGTGTAAAGTTTTTTTGTGCAAGTTGTAACGATCTTTGCTCTATTACGTGGATGGCACTTACGTTTCTGTAAGTGAATTTTAATGGCCGTGGTGTTTTAAAATGACCGTATCATGTAAGACTCCGAGATAAGAGTTTCGCGGCGTAATTGTTTTCTTTCTAATTCTGCTGCTGTCAGTCTCTTGTCTGAGCAGAGAGAAGGAGGCTAATGCCATGATATTGGTACGAGAATTTGTCAGCTTTCTCCATTCCTCGTATTCTTGACTTTGATTTCAGGCTTTAACGTAGCCCTTATGCATACCTCTGTGGCTTTTGGCGAACTGTTTACAGATTCATATACCGTGAATTATCCATGAAAAGCATATTAAATAAATATTTTATATGGTTGACATTGTCAAGCTGGGAATCGATCTACATTAATGCAGAAACAGAAGTACAACTTCAAACAGACTTTATTGTGATGAGCAGTTTCACCAAACTACGCTTCCATCATCAGATCTGTAATGCATAGATGAACATCGCCAGGCAGAAGTGTGCTTTACATAGCTAATGATGGCAAAGTCAACTGCAAATCAGAAGTCTGTAGAAGGGATGCACTTACCAGGTAATGTTAGACTTGGGTTCAAAACCCCATGCGCCGATAAGTACATGCGACACAAGTAAAACCAAGTAAAGCCTCTTCCAAATCACTGGCTGTAAGAAAGTCATAAATTAGAGCAGTGCAGTGTTCTTATCATCCAGAACAGATTAATGTTTCTTACTCTTTTCGAAACACCAAACCACTGTCGATACTGATCCAATGTTTCAACACGTATTTTTCTAAACACCTCTTTCGAAACGAAGCAATAGTTCAGCTGGGACATGAGAGGAAAAGGCAGTATTAAGGCTTTCCCAATATTGTCCAAGAGGAAAACGTGGAAAACAAATTTATTTGGCCGTATGGGGATCTAAACATTCCCACCCCGAATACGAATCTAATTCCTAAACCATTGTAAACACTACGTCATCTCACTCAGTGGTGACGATTAGAATCTTAATCTAGATTGTTTGTTTTGGGCGTAAAGATTTAGTTTGCGTGATTCACTTTATAATAGATTGATGGCCTGGTCCAGATCATCGTGAGATAGAAGTGTGTGACGAGTGAGGCTTTCTGTGTAGCATGTGATTCACATCATGCGAACAGTTTCATGCCAAGTTTAAAACCGCGTCTTTAAATGGTAGAACTAGGTTGTGTATGGCTTGTACGAAATTTAGCCAGAAATTACAGTTAGGCTACTGAAATTTTATGCCACTGTAACAAAAATAGATATTGTTTGAGGCCTGTGAAAGGCAGACAGTTTGTACCGAAGTTGACGTTAAAGAAAGATTCGCGTTACGAAATGTTAGTGTCCGTGCTATTGACGAGCACAATCGCTACTTAATGACACTGCCACACGTGTGACACTCCCGAACGTGCTGGCCTGGTCTCGTTGTCACGCTTCGGCGTGATGGGTGCCGATGGTTTCCTATATCTTACGTAAGGCGTTTTACGTAACGCCGTGCTACGGCTGTGCAGGAATAAATGGCATTCACTCGTATTTCTGTCGCTACTCATATTTAAAGTATCTTCTTTCACATTTCCAAATTTATCCGGAACATTGCACTATTTATCACTTTTATTCCAGCCAGGTATCGTGTTATTTCACATTCCTACGAACAGATTTTTACTGAAACAAATTTCATGGTGTAACATATCTGTTATTCCTGTTTGTAGGAACTGGATTCATTACTCAATGAAAGCCATGAAATGGCCTCATGTTATAAATATTCTGTAACCTAGAGCAAAGGCGCCTTAGGCGATAGAAGGGCTCTCTGAATGTCCCAATATTACCCTCCGGGTTCACCAGTAAGACGATTCTATCCATTTGAAACAACTACAAGTGCAGAAACAGAGATTGATTTATATGTAAAATATTAGTTATCAAATGAGTGTAGGAGACTTTTGCCATCATATGTGTGGATACTTTCAGAAATAACATTTAAGCTGTATATTCTTCTGGAAGGGTTTCTCAGGAACTGTTTTCAATTATTCGCTTTACTACTTCTTCATTTCTAAATTTATCTGTCCACTTGATTTTTAAAATCATTCTATAGTAAGGGAGAGTGTTCTAACTTCCATACTTCTCAGACTTTCAGCTACGGCTAGTCCTATAACACAAGTTTAATATGTGTTCTTACTCCATTTTTAATTGCTATCATTTAAGTTTAGTATACGAGAGCCTTTGTCTGAAACGTGATAAACTGTTCCAAAGTAAAAATGGTCATGTAGTCCTAAGAACAACTACTCTACCAAAATATAGAAGTGATGTATACCTGGATATTTTGTCAATACGGTATTTACTAGTCTATCTGTTACGTTATTACTCTGCTAGCTACCAAGTGAAATCAAATTAAGTTACCAAAAACTAAGCAGAAGTTAAATACATCTTGAAGTAGAAGCCATTGGAAACTCACACAAAATCCCATTTAAAGACAGGTTAAATTGTTAAGGGGCTCCGGACCGCTCTATACTTGCAATGTTAAAATAACGCTTATAAATTACATCTTTCCTCACAAAGTATTTGAGGTAGGAAGTTGAACTTTTTACAGATTATTTATTGGAATATGGGCTACAACTTAACACAGGGATTTTACAAAATTTTAGTTCAGTTATTAAAGATGATTTTTTTTCAATTGTAATGAAAATTCACAACATTTTCTTGGCAATTTTTCATTTATATATTCAAAAATATACAGTTTTTTGGAAAAAGGCTGTGTTAAATTATGCAGAAGGTACTGTGTAACATTTACTGAAAGTTTGAAACAAATATGTTTGGAAGATCCTTAGAAAACATGTAATTAGTATGAGAAAATAAAAGTTTTGGGAATCGAGCGACAAAGATTGGATTAACTTTTTAGTGCATTCCAGGTCCATAGGATGGATTATCTTCATCCTCTGCAAACTCCTCCTCCAGCTTCCTCTTGTTCCTCCTCCTGTTTACTCTTGCTTGTATTTCTAGACTCTTTACAGCCCTGTCTGCAGCCCTAAGGCGTTCCTTGTCTAAAGCAAGCATCGCTCGTACCATGTTAGAACCTATCTTCATTCCCATATTTCTAAATACCTTGCACCTTACAATGTTGCCATTATTGAAAGTCGCAACAGCATCATACACACCAAAGTGAAGTGTTTCTATTCCAACAAATACAGTCTTGGGGATTCTCGACCATATAACACTATTTACACTTTCATTGGGGTTTTGAGTTTCTCCGTGAATACACTTTTTCAACAGTTTAGGTACTGCTAAGTCTCTGAAAATAGGTTTTGTCACCTCCATTATTGCATGAGGTAGACTACGCTTATGAGTGTACACTTCACCAGTTAGCAATCCTTTGTTATATTTACACCAACTGTCTTCTTCTTTGGGACACAAGCTACGTTGGGGATTTTCATCATCTTTATTGTTTACAGTAATAACACATACCTTTGGCTTTCCAACATTTCTCCTTTTCTTAAAAGCCTTCAGAGGATTTCTAATAACTTTGCTTTTACTCATTATTATACTTCAACAAAACAGAGACTCAAGAAACAGAATTAATTACGAATATTTTCGAGATAACGACAGAGTAAATAAACATGAAACAATCGACAATCACACCAGCGATATATATTGAACCATCACAGGTTAGCCACAACACATACTTTATCTCACATCACTAAAATGTACCTGATGAACACGGACGTTAATTATAACACCATTTGACAGCAGTTTAACAGCGCCATAGTGGGTCACGCCCATGTAGAACATATTTCAAAAAAAAATTTAAAAATAGTTGTAGTCTTCGGAATTGAATAAATTATATATCTATTAAAAGGTAATAGTCTGCAGATTCAGAAAACGCAAAAAAGTAAAAATTCAACTTTTCATGATTTTGAGCCTTTCCGGAGCCCCTTAAGACATTGAATAAACTCAGTTCATTGTGGTAAAAGTCTTTCTGCTTCTAGGTACAAGATTGTGCACGACCGACCAACTAAAGCTTAACTGTCCACATATTGCATACCGTAACTAGTTTCTACAAAACACACAGTTTTACTCGCCTTATTCTGTAACTGAAAATTTAACAGTTTTTCCCAAATAGCTCTAATATAATACGCATTACCTCAAAGTGGAGAACTCGAGATATTTACAAATTTTGCAGAACGCTGCTTCATGTTGCACAACAACGAAAACGATAGTAAACGCCGGAAACAGCTTACGATGGACTCTAGCGAGCATTATTCCAGTAGTTCACTAGACTGACGCTCCGGGCAGGAAATATTATGTGCTCCTAGATGCTGGCAGGTCCCACGATGAAATTTAAAAATATTGAGTCACTCACGTTGATTTGTAATTTGAACAAGTAGTTTATTTCTATTTTTCCCACGAATCGTCTTCACTATATTGACTAAACACTTAAAATGCAGTCAGAGGGGCTTTTACGTAAGGGCGGCCGTTAATGACTGCTGCTACAACACTTCACTATAAAAATTATATGATACGATCACGACACTCGACAGTCAGTTCACAGTTCACAAAATACACCGTTGTCTGCTGTCCTAAACTACTACATTGCGCTCAACTTGATCATTTTCGTACGCCACTATATACATACTTGTCCTCAGTTGTGGCTACCAACCCAATACTACCCCAGATGGGCTGCACGTCCGGGTCTTAGCGTCGCTCAAACTCAACTGTGGCCGCGCTATCCACCCCCGAAACGACTGCCTAACTCAAACCAGTTCAAATGGTTCAAATGGCTCTGAGCACTATGGGACTCAACATCTTAGGTCATAAGTCCCCTTTAGAACTACTTAAACCTAAATAACCTAAGGACATAACACACACCCATGCCCGAGGCAGGATTCGAACCTGCGACCGTAGCAGTCGCGCGGTTCCGGACTGCGCGCCTAGAACCGCGAGGCCACCGCGGCCGGCCTCAAACCAGTGTTTGACAAAAGTTATGAATATTCTAAAACCAAACTCAAAAACACGTATGATATATTGAAAAATATGGAAATTTTCTGGATAATAACAGTTTAAAGTTCAATTTTTTGTATCTGACACCGTTTTTCCACAAATAATCTTCTTGTGGCTTGATATTGCTTTTCCCGGATTTTTTTACACTAAACGTATATAAGCAAATAAAAATGCATACTTAATTATTCATCTACCTCTTTAAACTTTGGAATGATGCCGCTAGTTTCGTCTCCCGGCGGAGGTTTGAGTCCTCCTTCGAGCATGGGTGTGTGTGTTTGTCCTTAGGATAATTTAGGTTAAGTAGTGTGTAAGCTTAGGGACTGATGACCTTAGCAGTTAAGTCCCATAAGATTTCACACACATTCAACATTTTTTGAGTTTCGTCTCCTTAAATTTATTTATTACCAAGAACACAGTTTCTCTCAGTCCAATCCAATATTCCGACCTCTCATTCAAAAATGGTACAGATTCTACTGAATCGGCTATGATTGCTCGATGCAGCTCTTCTAGTCGTATCCGTAGACACTTTGTTGATGTCAATCGGCCAAAGCATTGCCGAAATATTAGAGTTTTAACTTACAAAAATTTAAAATTTTTAAGACAACAATAACTTTTAAACTATTATACATATTTTTGTCGCGCGTTTAGATAATTTAGCTTTACATATTTTTGTGTACATGAGTGCCAACTCGCACCTCCATGTCACTCTTAGTTTTGTTTTTGTCAATTTTTCTTTGGAACATAAATTCCTCCAAGCGCACAGACACGGCCATAGGCACCCCTGCTTAGCTCCCGCTCGGGTTTTTCCAAGGCCGCGTAAACGCTCGTCGCTCGCCACGACCCCGTAGCAACCGCCAGCCACGTGCTCTGTGGCGGGAAACTGCAGATCTAATCTCCCCTCACAGCTTGTACGCTAACATTGTGCAATAACTCTCGCACTTTCAGCTCTTGCAGTCTTGCGTGGATGATATTTTCCGAAAGTCACCACACCAAATTGAATAATCGTTTTGTTGCCACTTCCCCCAATGACTTTAGAAATTCTGATGGAATGTTACCTATCCCTTCTGCCTTACTTGTTCCGAAGCCCCCCAAAGCTCTCTTCAATTCTGATTCTCATACTGGATCCCCTGTCCATTCTATATCGCCTCTCGTTTCTTCTTCTGTCACAGCAGACGAATCTTCACCCACATGTACTCTTTCCACCTATCTGCTCTCTCCTCTGCACTTAACAGTGGAATTCCCATTGCACTCTTAATTTTAATACACTTGCTTTTAATTTCACCGAAGGCTGTTTTGACTTTCCTAGATGCTGAATCAGTCTTTCCGACAATCATATCTTTTTCAATTTCTTCACATTTTTCGTACAGCTCTTTTGTCTTAGCTTCACTGCACTTCCTGCTTATTTCATTCCTCAGCGACTTGTATTTCCGTATTCTTGAATTTACCTGAATATTTGGTACTTTCTTCTTTCATCGATCAACTGAAGTATTTCTTCTGTCACCTACAGTTTCTTCACAGTTACCTTCTTTGTACCTATGTTTTTCTTCCCAACTTCTGCGGTCGCCCTTTTTAGTGATGCCCATTCCTCTTCAACTGTACTACCTACAGGGCTATTCTTTATTGCTGTATCTTACAGAACTTCAATCATTTCGCATCATTCCTTAGTACTTCTGTATCCCACTTCTTTGCGTATTGGTTCTTTCTGACTGCTCTCTTAAACTTTGTCACGGACTGCGTGGCCCCTCCCGCCGAAGGTTCGAGTCCTTCCTCGGGCATGGGTGTGTGTATTGTTCTTAGCGTAAGTTAGTTTAAGTGGCACGTAAGTCTAGGGATCGATGACCTAAGCAGTTTGGTTCCTTAGGAATTCACACACATTTAAACATTTTATCTTAAACTTCAGCTTACTTTTCGTCACTGCTACATTGTGATTGAGTCTATATCTGCTCCTGGGTACGCCTTACAATCTAGTATCTGACGATTATGTAATCTAACTGATATCCTCCCGTATCACCCGGCCTTTTCCAAGTATACCTCCTCCTCTTGTGATTCTTGAACAGGGCATGCGCTATTACTCGCCACTTGTTCCAAGTACATATTTATTCTGCCCAACGTTTTCTTCTACTCTTTCCCCTTCAACTGCAACCCAGTTCTCCGTATAATATTCTCGTATACATTCTCTATCGCCGGCCGGAGTGGCCATGCGGTTCTAGACGCTACAGTCTGGAGCCGCGTGACCGCTACGGTCACAGGTTCGAATCCTGCCTCGGGCATGGATGCGTGTGATGTCCTTAGATTAGTTAGGTTTAAGTAGTTCTAAGTTCTAGGGGACTGATGACTACAGCAGGTAAGTGCCATAGTGCTCAGAGCCATTTGAACCAAGAGCCATTCTCTATCTCTTCATATTCAGCTTGCGACGTCAGCATATTATCTGAATTGTCATTGAGGGTGTTGGTTTGCTGTCTGGTAAGGACAACCCTATCACCGAACTGTTGACAGCAACACACACTCTGCACTATCTCCCTATTCATAACGAATCCCCTCCCGTTACACCATTTTCCGCTGCTGTCGATGTTACCCTATACTCATCTGTCCAGAAATCCTTGTCTCCTTTCCATTTAACTTCACTCACCCCTACTATATCCAGATTGAGCCTTTGCACTTCCCTTTTCAGTTTTTCTAACTTCCCTATCACGTTCAAGCTTCTGACGTTCCACGCCCCGTCTTGTAGAACGTTATCCCCCTTGGCAGACCCCTACCGGAGACAGTTATTTGTTGAGATTTTTAACAAACTTACACAACCGACAGTAGTTTATCCCGAGATTGTGCAGCGTGGTACCAGTTGCAGATCAGAGCAATGGAACCAGCAAATACACCCTACATATTTCATCTGCGGTCTGGAGATTTAGTTTGTGGTCGTAGGGTTCACTTGCTTTGGGGTTTACTATTTCATTTAGAAGTTATTTCATTTACAAAGCCCGTGGCCAGATATCTTATCTTCTTACATCTACATCTACATTTATACTCCGCAAGCCACCCAACGGTGTGTGGCGGAGGGCACTTTACGTGCCACTGTCATTACCTCCCTTTCCTGTTCCAGTCGCGTATGGTTCGCGGGAAGAACGACAGCCGGAAAGCCTCCGTGCGCGCCCGAATCTCTCTAATTTTACATTCGTGATCTCCTCGGAAGGTATAAGTAAGGGTAAGCAATATATTCGATACCTCATTCAGAAACGCACCCTCTCTAAACGTGGACAGCAAGATTCACCGTGACGCAGAGCGCCTCTCTTGCAGAGTCTGCCACTTGAGTTTGCTAAACATACCCGTAGCGCTATCACGCTTACCAAATAACCCTGTAACGAAACGCGCCGCTCTTCTTTGGATCTTCTCTATCTCCTCCGTCAACCCGATCTGGTACGGATCCCACACTGATGAGCAATACTCAAGTACAGGTCGAACGAGTGTTTGGTAGGCCACCTCCTTTGTTGATGGACTACATTTTCTAAGGACTCTCCCAATGAATCTCAACCTGGTACCCGCCTTACCAACAATTAATTTTATATGATCATTCCACTTCAAATCGTTCCGCACGCATACTCCCAGATATTTTACAGAAGTAACTGCTACCAGTGTCTGTTCCGCTATCATATAATCATACAATAAAGGATCCTTCTTTCTATGTATTCGCAATACATTACATTTGTCTATGTTAAGGGTCAGTTGCCACTCCCTGCACCAAGTGCCTATCCGCTGCAGATCTTCCTTCATTTCGCTACAATTTTCTAATGCTGCAACTTCTCTGTATACTACAGCATCATCCGCGAAGAGCCGCATGGAACTTCCGACACTATCTGCTAGGTCATTTATATATATTGTGAAAAGCAATGGTCCCATAACACTCCCCTGTGGCAGGCCAGAGGTTACTTTCACGTCTGTAGACGTCTCTCCATTGATAACAACATGCTGTGTTCTGTTTGCTAAAAACTCTTCAATCCAGCCACACAGGTGGTCTGATATTCCGTAGGCTCTTACTTTGTTTATCAGGCGACAGTGCGGAACTGTATCGAACGCCTTCCGGAAGTCAAGGAAAATAGCATCTACCTGGGAGCCTGTATCTAATATTTTCTGGGTCTCATGAACAAATAAAGCGAGTTGGGTCTCACACGATCGCTGTTTCCGGAATCCATGTTGATTCCTACAGATTAGATTCTGGGTTTCCAGAAACGACATGATACGCGAGCAAAAAACATGTTCTAAAACTACAACAGATCGACGTCAGAGATATAGGTCTATAGTTTTGCGCATCTGTTCGACGATCCTTCTTGAAGACTGGGATTACCTGTGCTCTTTTCCAATTATTTGGAACCTTCCGTTTCTCTAGAGACTTGCGGTACACGGCTGTTAGAAGGGGGGCAAGTTCTTTCTCGTACTCCGTGTAGAATAGAATTGGTATCCCGTCAGGTCCAGTGGACTTTCGTCTGTTGAGTGATTCCAGTTGCTTTTCTATTCCTTGGACACTTATTTCGATGTCAGCCATTTTTTCGTTTGTGCGAGGATTTAGAGAAGGAACTGCAGTGCAGTTTTCCTCTGTGAAACAGCTGTGGAAAAAGGTGTTTAGTATTTCAGCTTTACGCGTGTCATCCTCTGTTTCAATGCCATCATCATCCCCGAGTGTCTGGATATGCTGTGTCGAGCCACTTACTGATTTAACGTAAGACCAGAACTTCCTAGGATTTTCTGTCAAGTCGGTACATAGAATTTTACTTTCGAATTTACTGATCGCTCACGCATAGCCCTCCTTACGCTAACTTTGACATCGTTTAGCTTCTGTTTGTCTGAGAGGTTATGGCTGCGTTTAAACTTGGAGTGAAGCTCTCTTTGCTTTCGCAGTAGTTTCCTAACTTTGTTGTTGAACCACGGTGAGTTTTTCCCTCCATCACAGTTTTACTCGGCACGTACCTGTCTAAAACGCATTTTACGATTGCCTTGAACTTTTTCCGTAAGCACTCAACATTGTGTGTCGGAACAGAAATTTTCCTTTTGATCTGTTAGGTAGTCAGAAATCTGTCTTCTATTACTCTTGCTAAACAGATAAACCTTTCTCCTTTTTTTATATTCCTATTTACTTCCACATTCAGGGATGCTGCAACGGCCTGATAATCACTGATTCCCTGTTCTGCACATACAGAGTCGAAAAGTTCGGGTCTGTTTGTTATCAGTAGGTCCAAGATGTTATCTCCACGAGTCGGCTCTCTGTATAATTGCTCGAGGTAATTTTCGGATAGTGCACTCTCTATAATGTCACTCGATGCTCTGTCCCTACCACCCGTCCTAAACATCTGAGTGTCCCAGTCTATATTTGGTAAATTGAAACCTCCACCTAAGACTATAACATGCTGGGAAAATTTATGTGAAATGTATTCCAGATTTTCTCTCAGTTGCTCTGCCACTAATGCTGCTGAGTCGGGAGGTCGGTAAAAGGAGCCAATTATTAACCTAGCTCGGTTGTTGAGTGTAACCTCCACCCATAATAATTCACAGGAACTATCCACTTCTACTTCACTACAGGATAAACTACTAGTAACAGCAACAAACACTCCACTACCGGTTGCAAGCAATCTATCGTTTCTAAACACCGTCTGTGCCTTTGTAAAAATTTCGGCAGAATTTATCTCTGGCTTCAGCCAGCTTTCCGTACCTATAACGATTACAGCTTCGGTGCTTTCTATCAGCGCTTGAAGTTCCGGTACTTTACCAATGCAGCTTCGACAGTTTACAATACCGATTGCTGCTTGGTCCTCGCATGTCCTGACTTTGCCCCGCACCCTTTGAGGCTGTTGCCCTTTCTGTATTTGTCCGAGGCCATCTAACCCAAAAAGCCGCCCGGTCCACGCCACACAACCCCTGCTACCCGTGTAGCCGCCTGCTGCGTGTAGTGGACTCCTGACCTATCCAGTGGAACCCGAAACCCTACCATCCTGTGGCACAAGTCGGGGAATCTGCAGCCCACACGGTCGCAGAACCGTCTCAGCCTCTGATTCAGACCCTCCACTCGGCTCTGTACCAAAGGTCCGCAGTCAGTCCTGTCGACGATGCTGCAGATGGTGAGCTCTGCTTTCATGCCGCTAGCGAGACTGGCAGTCTTCACCAAATCAGATAGCCGCCGGAAGCCAGAGAGGATTTCCTCCGATCCATAGCGACACACATCATTGGTGCCGACATGAGCGACCACCTGCAGATGGGTGCACCCTGTACCCTTCATGGCATCCGGAAGGACCCTTTCCACATCTGGAATAACTCCCCCCGGTATGCACACGGAGTGCACATTGGTTTTCTTCCCCTCTCTTGCTGCCATGTCAGAGTCGTCATTTAACTTACGGAAGGACGTGAGCCCTATCTATCTGTGAATCGTGAAAGATTCGGTCTGTGTGTTATCGTATTTCAGTTGTTCGTGTCTCGCGTTTTTTGAGATGGGTGTTAGAAACCAGTGAATGTTTGCGGGAAGGACCGCGGAAAGCAGTCTAAAAATCACGCCTGGGCTGGCTGATGAACCCGATCGGTTGTCGTTAATCCGAAGATCAAATTCGCTCCAGATGTCTCCTACCTCTCTCACTGTCGTACAGCAGCGCGCACAGCGTCAGGCTATACTAGCACCAGGAACATTATCGTGCTCACTATGAAAATCCGCGGTTCGAAGCTGTTGCCGCAACTTGGGAAACATGCTGTTCTATAGAATGATTTCACATTTTATCCAAACATTTGAGAGTGGCCGATGCTAACGGCTAGAACCCAAATCAAGGAACCCAAATCTTCGAGTAAGAACTCCATCTTCAGAGAATTTCAGTTTCGTCACGTCACACTCAGGAAAATATCGTTCGGTTGGGACGCGTTAGGTCCACACACTTCCATCTCAGTGCTACATGACAGAAAATTCATAATTCTATCAAAGCTTCTTCCACTACTCTATGGAACAATGGCTTTGTCTCTAGCACTAATGTAAACGATTTAGCTCAGGTCCTAGTAGCTTTTGTAGGATCGTTCTGTCACTATTCTTAATCCCTAAGCAGCAATGAAAATCACCGGCAGGGACATTTAACGACTGGCTAGTGCAGTAATCATTGAAGCTCGGTGGTGTGTCAATTAATACTTAGGCTTACTACAACCATGGTTTGGGAGCCGAAACACTCGTCACACAGTGAGCGTTCTTCATGCAGTAGGGAAACTTGGTTATGCAGTTTATTTATTTATACTAGTCATGTACAGGCTACTGAGGAGAAATCAAAAATAAATGAAGCCAAAGGAGCCTATATCAAGTTCAAAAGTCTTTAACTCAATCGAATCGCTAAGCATTTTTCTCTAAGAGCTCTTAATGTTGACGTAAGGCTCAAACAATCGTTTTTTTCTTTACTATTAAAAACAGTCTTGATCACAATTTATTTATTAGGGTGACCAGTTTCGACCACCACTGTGGTCATCTTCAGACCAATGAGTAAGAACCTCCTTCTGGTGGTAAATCGCTACTAAATTGACCACCAGAAGGAGGTTCTTACTCATTGGTCTGAAGATGACCACAGTGGTGGTCGAAACTGGTCACCGTAATAAATAAATTGCGATCAAGACTGTTTTTGACAGTAAATATTTGTAACACATTGATCACTGTTCACTCCCACAATGTATTCAAAAGTAATCAGACAATCGTCTTCCAGTTCCACTTTTCTACCCACGGATGCCATATATTTCGCTTCTAACAAGTACGCTCACTACCCACTCAAGCATGATATGGCAATAGCATTTCACATTTGTTGCTTCGTTAACTGGCTGCACTTCTGCAAAAGAAAACGAGACAGGACGGTCTTGGAACAGGTTCATACGCAGGTAGTTAATACCCGTTGTGGAGGAACAATTCCAGTGACAGTTCGCAGGAGCTGGAATAAGCTCAGAAACTTGATGAGCAACCGGTTGTGAAGGCATGGCAGTACTAGCTGTCAGCCTGCGTTAAAGGAGATGTGATGTTGGCTATTGGGCGATGTACTTGTACAACAGATAGCGTGGCCTTTCTGAGAAAAAGTACAGAATAATAGGGAGAGTTATTAAATCAAGTGTGCAACACATTTAAAACGGAATTCGTGTTAACGATAAGTGGAAAGAATAAAAGCAAGAAGGAGCATAATGAGTCGCTAAGAATTCAAACTGATGAAAATTGGCGCTATTGGATATAGCTTTTTCCTACAAAATAAAAGTACTGTTATCACAGTTTGGCATAGAATTGAAGAATAAATAGTACATTTCAAGTAGAACATTGTATGCAGGCGAAACGTGATCAGTGGGAAAACGGGAGGACACTGGAGGTTTCTGTAAACATCGCAGCGCAACATCTGCCTTGATAAAGGTAACAGATGATCTGAAGCTTGCCATGGTTGTACAAGAGGCAACTACTATGTGCTTTTTAGAATTTAGCAAAGCGTTTGACACTGTCGACTTCGACAGTTTGCTAGCCAAACTCAGCAGCCTAAATTTTTCGCCATGTGCAGTGCAATGGTTCCACTCACATCTGACGTCACGCCAGCAGTACACCATGTCCGGCACCATGAAGTCACAATGGAGGCCGGTATTATTAGGCGTCCCCCAGGGTTTGGTATTAGGTCCTATACTCGTTTATTATACGTAAATGATATGTCATAAGTTTTAACGTACTGCAAATACCACATGTACATCGATGACCTCCAGTTGTACCTAAGCGAAAACCCAATAAACCTTAAGATAGTTATCGAGAATCTCAATTGACCTATGTGCACTATCAAAATGGGAAAGGATATTGACTGAAAGCTCAACTCAGCCAAAACCCAAGCGGTACTGGTTGGCCATTATACTACTATTAGCCCATTAATCCTAAAAGGGACGTGTATCAACTGCTCTCCTTCAGTAAAAATTGTAAGAGGAATAGTAGATGAAAATCTAAATTTGACTGAGCATGGAACTTCAATGCGTAAGAAGGGACCAGCATCTCTCTGTGCCCTACAAAAATATAAAAACTAATTTCTTCTTCACCTGTGAAAGGAACTTGTAAGGACACTGATACTTCCAGATATTGATTAAGGCGATGTTATCCTGAAAGGCCTTTCTCACGGCGCCTGGAACTGGTTATGAATGCCTGTGCTCGTTATACCTGTGATGTTCGGCTCTGATCATGCTTCACCATCATGCGCACGGCTATCCTGTTTACGTGCAACAAGCACAGACATATCCATACCCTCTGTCTTCTCTACTGTCTAATCAACGAACACTGCCCCTCATGTTTCTCCTCGACCTTAACGCTCTTATTTGAACAACATGGCAGAAACACCCGTTTCCATCAGAGCAAAATCCTTTCTGTCCCACTTTCTCGAAGTCCTTCTGAGTAGCAGGAACCCGACTCTGGAATTACCTCCCGAATTGTACTAGAGAACTGAATAACATCTGCAGCTTCAGAAGACAGTTAATGACATATCTATTAAAGCTACAGTAAGAATTACCGTTGTCTCTGTACGCACTCGTTACCCGTGTACATGCTTCTTTCCAACCAGATCTTCCTCTTTTCCCAGTATTCTTAGTTGGGGCAGCCTCCGTAACGTTGCTGTCCCTACCGTGTACACCTATAATTTCTTTTTGTGTCTGCCACTATCAGTATTGTTATTATTGTCATTATTATTATTATTATTATTATTATTACTATTAGTGGCTACAGCTGCGTTACTATTTCGAATGTTAACTTTGTTAGTTCATAGATTTATTTACTGACATTGCAACCTTATAGACACTCAAATCATTTTAATACTGTCAAACCAAAACTGTTATTTTTATGAAACTATGAAGTAAAAAAGTATTTGTGTGTTTGAAACAGTGGTCCGATGTAAGGGAGAACCTGGTGATGCTAAGCAGATCAGGTTAAATAAATAAATAATCACATTACGTCATAGGTCAAAACAACAACAGTCCACCGCAATTGACAGCTTTGAGTGAACTCCTTCCTCACTCTGTCGATAAGATGTATCATTGTCAGTGTCATCAAAAGTCATTCGTTTTCACATTTGATTGTATATCTAGCTGTCTCGGTCAAGTATACACCTAACGGTTTGTCATTTACGTGTTATTACGCTAAGATGCAGGCTTAAAAATGACATTACTCGATTGTCAGAGTTTGACATTATTACATCAAAGTGGCCAGTATTGACACTCTGTAAAGTAGTAGACAGTATCTGTTTAGAATATAGAGTTGAAAAGAGCTTCGGCTTGATACTCCACAACCGATATCACAGGCTCTGCATGCTGCTGCTAATTTCACTAACATCGTACAAGCTGTGGGGGGAGATTAGAGCTGCACTTTCCCACCGCAGAAAACGTGACTAGCGGTTGCTACCGGGCCGTGGCGTGCGGATAGGGTTTACACGGCCTTGGAGAAACCTGAGCGGTAGCCAGGCAGGGGCGCGTATGGCCGTGTTTGTGCGCATGGAGGAATTTATGTTCCAGAGAAAAATTGATAAAAACGAGAGTGACACGGAGGTGCGAGTTGGCACTCATGGACAGAAAAATATGTAGAGCTAAATTATCTGGACGCGCCACAAAAATATATAGTAGATAAAAGTTATTGTTGTCTTAAAAATTGTAAATTTATGTAAGTTCGAAAGCTAATATTTCGGCAATGCCTTGGCCGATTAATATCAACAATGTGTCTACGGGTGCGGCTAGTAGAGCTGCATCGAACAGTCATAGACGATTCAGCAGAATGTGTACCATTTTTGAGTGAGAGGTCGGAATATGGGATTGGACTGAATGAAACTGTGTTTTTGGTAATAAGTAAATTTAAAGAGACGAAACTAGCGGCATCATTCTAAAGTTTAAAGAGGTAGACGAATAATTAAGTATGTATTTTTATTTGTTTATATACGTCTAGCATCAAACAATGCCGGCCGGAGTGGCCGTGCGGTTCTAGGCGCTACAGTCTGGAACCGAGAGACCGCTACGGTCGCAGGTTCGAATCCTGCCTCGGGCATGGATGTGTGTGATGTCCTTAGGTTAGTTAGGTTTAATTAGTTCTAAGTTCTAGGTGACTGATGACCTCAGAAGTTAAGTCGCATAGTGCTCAGAGCCATTTGAACCATTTGAACCATCAAAAAATCCGGGAAAAGCAATATCACGCCACAAGAACATTATTTGTGAAAAAACGGTGACAGATACAAAAAAATTGAACTTTAAATTGTTATTACCCAGAAAATTTCCATATTTTTCAATATATCATATGCGTTTTTGTGTTTAGTTTTAGAATATTCATAATTTTTGTCAAACATTGTTTTGAGTTAGGCAGTTGTTTCGAGGATGCATAGGGCGGTCATCTTTGATGACAGGAGAGTTGGTTCTGAGCGACGCTAAGGGTCCGACGTGCCGCGTATCTAGGGGGTAGTAGTGGGTTGGTAACCACGTTCGAAAGCGATCAAAAGGAGCGCATTATAGTGGTTTAGGACAGCAGACGTGTATTTTGTGAATTGTGAACGCACTGTCGAGTGCCGTGATAGCGACATATGAAATTTATGGTGAAGTGTTGTAGCATCAGTCATTAACGGCCGCCCTTACGTAAAAAAAAAAAACAGACTGCATTTTAAGTGTTTAGTGAATATACTAAAAATAGAAATAAAGTACTTGTTCAAATTATAAATCAACGTGAGTGACTCAAAATTTTCAATTTCACCGCAATACCTATCTACATCGTCTTTTCATATTTTATTTCAGCTTAAAAATTGAGATTAGGACAGGTGTGAGCCGCCACCCTGTGACGAAAAACGTAGCCAAACACTGAGGCCAACCACATCTCTGGGCTGCTCATTTAAGCTGAGTGTAACAAACAGATATATTTTCGTACTATTTTCGTGCTATACCTCGAGCCAAACTATTCAAACTTCAATTTGTAGTGCCCAGTACCGTTGTAATACACTATGTGACCAAAAGTGTCCAGACACCTGTCTGAAAATGACTTACAAGTTCGTGGCGCCATCCATCGGTAATGCTGGGATTCAATATGGTTTTGGCCCACCCTTAGCCTTGATGACAGCTTCCACTGTCGCAGGCGGGTGCTGGAAGGTTTCTTGAGGAATGGCAGCCCATTCTTCAGGGAGTGCTGCACTGAGGAGAGGTATCGATGTCGCTCGATGAGACTGGCAAGAAGTCGGCGTCCCAAAACATCCCAAAGGTGTTCTATAGAATTCACGCCAGTCCATTACAGGGATGTTCTTGTTCTGTAACACAGGCCGTGCATTATGAACAGTTGCTCGATCGTGTTGAAAAATGCAATCGGCATCTCCGAATTGCTCTTCAACAGTGGGAAAAAAAAGAAGGTTCAAATGGCTCTAAGCCATTGGTCATCAGTCCCCTAGACTTAGAACTACTTAAACCCAACTAGTCTAATGACATCACACACATCCTTGCCTGCGACCGTAGCAGCAACGCGGTTCCGCACGGAAGCGGCTAGAACCGCTCGGCCACAGGGGCTGGCAACGGTGGGAAGCAAGAGGGTGCTTAAAACATCAATGTAGGCCTGTGATGTGATAATACCACGCAAAATAATGAGTGCAAGCTCCCTCCATGAAAAATACGGCCACACCATAACACCACCGCCTCCGAATTTTACTGCTTGCGCTACACATGCTGGCAGATGACGTTCACCAGCCATTCGCCATACCCACACCATGCCATCGGATCGCCACATTGTGTACCGTTATTCGTCACTCCACACAACGTTTTTCCACTGTTCAATCGTCCAGTGTTTACGCTCCTTTCACCAAGCGAGGCGTCGTTTGGCATTTACCGGCTTGATGTGTGGCTCTTGAGCAGCTGCTCTATCATGAAATCCGTGTCTTCTCACCTCCCGCCTAACTGACATACTGACATAGTACTTCCAGTGGATGGTGATGCAGTGGTGATGCAGTTTGGAATTCCTGTGGGATATTCTAGATAGATGTCTGCCTATTACACATTACGACCCTCTTCAACTGTCGGCGGTCTCTGTCAGTCAACAGACAATGTCGGCGTTTTTGTGCTGTACGTGTCCTTTCAAGTTTCCACCTCACTACCACATCGGAAACCGTGGACCTAGGGATGTATAGAAGTGTGGAAATCTCGCGTACAGACGTATGACACAAGTGACACACATCACCTGACTAAGTTCGAAGTCCGTGAGTTCCGCGGAGCGCCCCATTCTGCTCTCTCACGATGTCTAATGACTGCTGAGGTCGCTGATATGGAGTACCTGGAAGTAGGTGGCTGCACAGTGCACCTAATATAAAAAAACGCATGTTTTTTGGAGTGTCCGGATGCTTTTGATCACATAGTGTATACGTTTTCTACTTTCGTATATCAAGTGTAGCAAGAGGCGTGAAACGTTTTTGATGGCAAAAGTTGACCCCAACGAAGACAACAATAGGCTACAAATGCTATTACTACGATAATTTCGATGTTTTCCTTTTTATATACGTTAGATTTTCACCCAGCCAGTATAACATTAAATATGTTTAGGCTCCTTAAACGCCATAATGACAATAGTGACAGCATTTAAACTTTTGGTATTTTGATGTTTTCTGGTAATATCCGAGCATAATGAGGTGGATACATAAAGCTGTGCCCTGAAATCTGGTTATAGTTAATGTAGCTTTAGTTGACGTTATATGTTCGTTGTCGTGGGCATAATTTCTGGAACTGGGAATTATAGTTCTTTTACGTCAAGAACAAGGTCATAAAAACAAATTTATTAGCATGATATAGATGAGGATGGGGAAAGATGCTACTGACTGACCCCAACTCGAAGTGATTTGTGGAATCTCGGATGGTATGATATAAGCTGATAAAAAAAGGAAAAAACAACATAATAGGTGCTACAGTGAGTTGCAGTAGACTATTCAACTCTTGTGAGCTGTTACCTGTGCACATAAACCTGTGCACTTTCGCCGACCTTCCCTTTCTCTAACAGGTCGTGACTTACCTGTTTTTATTTGTCACTAATTAAGCGAAGGTTAGCTGGTAGCCACACTTTCCTAGGTTTGAGTGTTTTAGCAGATACAAGACCGGAATTTAATTTATGCAGCTATACAAAAGAGACATTGTGTGAAGGTGATACTAAGAAATGTAACGACAGTACCTCCATTTTGTTAGCGTCATGTGTGTTCTGCAAGGTTACGTAAGAACCTCGCTACATCTGCCAAAAAATGCCAAATTATTATCTTATTTGTTAAGAGTCTATACTTGATTATTAAATACTCCGGCCACAAGTACTGAACAACTATGTGCGAATGTATCGTATGTTTTACTTTTTGTCACGCCCAGTAATAGCATGATACGTGTTTCCTAGAATCTAGCGTCTCCCAGGCCCTTCACCTCCCTCCCTCCCCCCATTTTATTTCGTCAATTTACAGGTCTCACAGTTAGTGACGTTTGTCACTGTCAGTGCGTGACGTTAAAAAAGAACTAGCGGATGAACCTTGTTTCCATGTTTCCAAGATATACGAAACTCAATGCTGCCAGTAGAAACCACGGATGTACCAATGTCACTAAACTGAATGCAATGAAACTTTTGTGATTCAGCTCCCGCCTGCACAAACGTGATTTCTAACACAGAATGGCATTCAGTTCACAATTAGCTGCCTCTAGTCGCGGTGCAGGCAGGTTGCCGAAGAAGGAAGCAATAATGAGATGAATTTTGTAATCAAGCGCAGAATATGAAATCAGTGTCTCGTTAGTCATTGTTAATGTACCGGCGTATACCCTATCTAGGACGTGAATACGTTACCGGCCAAATCCGATTTTAGGATGAACCAGTTTCACCTAGGTCAAACTCGTTCATCCTGTTACCGATAGGATAAAACAGTTTAGCCTAGGTCGAATCGGTTTATCCTAGTTATAATTTACATGCTTTAGGATAAAATGGTACGTCCTAGTGTGAACTATTTTTGCCTAGTCGGAATTCATGTCGCTGCCTGTACGAACGGGGAATCCCCGAATTATCCGTGGCTCGCCCCTCGCGCCTCTCAACCGCTCTTCGCTCGCATTGTTCTTGCATCGAAGAGTATTTTGCATCGAAGAGTGAGCGTGGTAAGTTGCTGGTTGCGTTTAAAAGATTTTATTGTAATCCTAGTACAATTATTGTGAGGCGTTTCGTCATGGATGAGCGTGTAGTAGACAAGCCAATCAAAATATGTGGAGAGAAAAGTTCCTGGAGGAAATTTTGCAGAGTGAAAACAAAAAGTCTTCTCATTATAATGTGTTATCAGCAGACGAATATGCGGATTTGGTTAAACAAGGTAGAAGACGCGGAAAATTTGGAAAATAGAAAATCATTACTAAAAGGAGGCTGAAACGATTTGCTGTTTTGAAAATTGGTGATGTGAAAAAAGTCATTGCACAATGTGAAGGGAATATAAAATACTTCGTTCCAGCTGATGAACTTTATGATGAGATTGACGCAGCTCATGTAGCTGTGGGTAATGATGGTCGCGATAGTATGTTAGCCGAGACATAAAAAAAATATGCCAATATAACAAAGGGCCGCGCGTGATTAGCCGGGCGGTCTGAGGCGCTGCAGTCATGGACTGTGCGGCTGGTCCCGACGGAGGTTCGAGTCCTCCCTCGGGCATGGGTGTGTGTGTTTGTCCTTAGGATAATTTAGGTTAAGTAGTGTGTAAGCTTAGGGACTGATGACCTTAGCAGTTAAGTCCCATAAGATTTCAAACACATTTGAACATTTTTTTTTCACAAATGAAATGATATGCCTCTATCAATGTGTGACGTTTGTCAACAAAAGAAGACAAAAAAGAAAAGAGGGCTTTTTCAAAGCCAACTCTCCATCCGGAAATGAATAGCAAATGCCAAGTCCATTTCATTGATTTCCAAGTACAACCAGACAGGAATTTAAAATTCATTCTAGATTACCAAGACCATCTCACAAAATTTTTTCTCCTTCGTGTGTTAACGTCAAAGAGGGCTGAAGAAGTGGCTTATCTTTTGATTGACATATTCCTTGCATTCGTCAATCTGATAATGGCAGAGAATTTGTCAGTAATCTTATAAGTGAACTCGCAAATCTTTGCTCAGAACTGAAAATTGTGCAGGGAAAAACCAAGCATAGCCAAAGTCAGGGTTCTGTTGAACGTGTCAACCAAGACATTGAAAATGTGATAAGTTCTTGGTTAAAGAACAACAATTCTATGAAGTGGTCGGAAGGATTAAGTTATGTCCGATTCATGAAAAATCGAGCTTACCACGGCATAAAACAATCACCTTACAAAGCATTATTCGGAATCGAACTTCTAGAGTAGGACTTTCCACTTCCTCATTGCCTCAAGAAATCGTAAATGATATTCAGGATGAAGATGACCTAAAGAAGGCAATCGAAGATGACAGCAATACTGAACAGTACGAAGACAGTGATGACGATAACATTGTGAAAATTGACACAAACGACATACAAAATGCTAGAAAAATAGCGATAGAAAGTTTATAAAAGCAAGCTAAAAGAATAATATCTTCCTCTGACAAATCCCACCCATCAGCTGACATTGGAGACAACGTAACCATACCTATTCCAGATGTAAATAAAGGAAGAGCTGACCTTCGAAACATAATTGGAGTAATACTTCAAAAGACTGATGAGGACCTCTACAAAATTGGCAGCAAACATGGAAAACTTAAAAAACATTACTGCAGGTATAATTTTATTAAAATTTTCCATATTATTTGTAATAAAATATTAAAAAATATTTATTTTAACTTCTTTTATATTTTTTTAGAACTGATTTCGACGTCTGCATTCAGAAGTTTTTAGATGTGGGAGATATTAATCAGGATATTGAAATATCTTTAAGGACTGCAACCACAAAACATTCTGTTGGATCAGGGCAAGGCTTCGTGAAATGCAGTCGCATGAAAAAATTTTACAACGAACAAATGCAATTGTAAGAAAAACAAAATATTCTGCAATTCTAAGTGCCACCAAAGTAAAGCTGGCAAAAATAGCAAATAATCAACTTTAGATAAGGTAATTTCTGGGGATGTATGTATGTAAGTTGATCTAGTTATACAGGGTGGTCAATTGATAGTGACCGGGCCAAATATCTCGCGAAATAAGCATCAAACGAAAAAACTGCAAAGAACGAAACTCGTCTGGCTTGAAGGGGAAAACCAGATGGCGCTATGGTTGGCCGCTAGATGGCGCTGCCATAGATCAAACGGATATCAACTGCGTTATTTTAAAAGAGGAATCCCCATTTTTTATTACATATTCGTGTAGTACGTGAAGAAATATGAATGTTTTAGTTGGAACACTTTCTTCACTTTGTGATAGATGGCGCTGTAATAGTCACAAACATATAAGTACGTGGTATCACTGCGGACGGTATTTGCTTCGTGATACATTACCCGTCTTAAAATGGACCGTTTACCAACTGCGGGAAAGGTCGATATCGTGTTGATGTACGGATATTGTGATCAAAATGCTCAACGGGCGTGTGCTATGTATGCTGCTCGGTATCCTGGACATCATCCAAGTGTCCGGACCGTTCGCCGGATAGTTACATTATTTAAGGAAACAGGAAGTGTTCAGCCACATGTGAAACGTCAACCACGACCTGCAACAAATGATGATGCCCAAGTAGGTGTTTTAGCTGCTGTCGCGGCTAATCCGCACATCAGTAGCAGACAAATTGCGCGAGAATAGGGAATCTCGAAAACGTCGGTGTTGAGAATGCTACATCAACATCGATTGCACCCGTACCATATTTCGATGTACCAGGAATTGCATGGCGACGACTTTGAACGTCGTGTACAGTTCTGCCACTGGGCACAAGAGAAATTACTGGATGAGTTCTATTTAGCGACGAAGCGTCATTCACCAACAGCGGTAACGTAAACCGGCATAATATGCACTATTGGGCAACGGAAAATCCACGATGGCTGCGACGAGTGGAACATCAGCGACCTTGGCGGGTTAATGTATGGTGCGGCATTATGGAAGGAAGGATAATAGGCCCCCATTTTATCGATAGCAATCTAAAACGTGCAATGTATGCTGATTTCTTACGTAAAGTTCTACCGACCTTACTGCAAGATGTTTCACTACATGACAGAATGGCGATTTGCTTCCAACATGATGGATGTCCGCCACATAGCTCCCATGCGCTTGAAGCGGTAATGAATAGCATATTTCATGACAGGTGGATTGGTCTTTGAAGGACCATACCATGGCCCGCACGTTCACCGGATCTGACGTCCCCGGATTTCTTTCTGTGGGGAAAGTTGAATGATATTTGCTATCGTGATCCACCGACAACGCCTGACAACATGTGTCAGCGCATTGTCAATGCATGTGCGAATATTGCGGAATGCGAACTACTCGCTGTTGAGAGGAATGTCGTTACACTTACTGTCAAATGCATTGAGGTTGACGGACATCCTTTTGAGCATTTATTGCATTAATGTGGTATTTACAGGTAATCACGCTGTAACAGCATGCGTTCTCAGAAATGATTAGTTCACAAAGGTACATGTATCACATTGGAACAACCGACATAAAATCTTCAAACGTACATACGTTCTGTATTTTAATTTAAGAAACGTACCTGTTACCAACTGTTCGCCTAAAATTGTGAGCCATATGTTTGACTATTAGAGCGCCATCTATCACAAAGCGAAAAAAGTGGTCCAACTAAAACGATCATATTTCTTTACATACTACACGAATGTGTAATAAAAAACGGTGGTTCCTATTTTAAAAAAACCAGTTGATATCCTTTTGACCTATGGCAGCGCCATCTAGCGGGCCAACCATAGCGCCATTTAGTTTCCCCCTTCAAGCTAGAAAAGTTTCGTTCTTTGTAGTTTTTTCGTTTGACGCTTATTTCGTGAGATATTTGTCCCGGTCACTATTTTATTTCTATTACTTTATTCAATTTAGTTTGAAAAGCTTATAGAAAATGCAAAGCAAGTGAAATTAGTTCAAACTAGAACTTACCAATTTATTCTAAAGCATGTAAATTCTAACTAGGATAAACCGATTCGACCTAGGCTAAACTGTTTTATCCTATCGGTAACAGGATGAACGAGTTTGACCTAGGCGAGACTAGTTCATCCTGAAATCTGGTTTGGCAGATAGCATGTATACTAATGAGACTTGTTATTTTTCGGTCGCCCATTGCTTGCTTCTGCATTTCACAAGTTAAGTGTTGTCATTTACCTTACTGTAATAAAAATCTGTTAATACGATTTGCTTGTATTGTTGTCTAGCAATCTGAGTTTCCTAAGCTCCCCATATTCGACGAATAGAAAAAAAGAAAAAAAAACCGCGCCTCGCGGCCACGGAACTTTTCGTGTTTTCCTGGCGCCTTAATTTTCTCTTTCCTTTTCTTTGCACGGATGTTAACTTGCTTTAACAATCTCTTGTAGCGTGTTTTTTCCTAATCAGTGTTTTCAGGTGGGCGTTGCGGAACTTTTTTTTGCTTTTGTTCTTATTTTCTTGCTTGCCTTGTCTGTTTATTGCATCTCTCTCTCTCCCACTATGCCCACCCTACCTGTCCAACCCCTTGCTCCGGCGCCACGACTGCAAGCATTAGGTGCAACGCAGCTAATGCAGATGTCTCAGTTTCATAGTCAACAAATCGCGACTCTACTAAATACAGGACAGCAGCTGCTGACGAATCAAACGAATACAGTGCAGCAGGCGCCTATAGCAGCTCCAAGTCCTATACCGCCTTTTCGTCAGTTTACTGAAGAGGAAGAGGAGTGGCTAGAGTGGTTGCAACAGTTTGAAGCCCACATAATTAATCGCGACTTACCAGGTACTGTGAAAAGCCATTACTTTCTCTCAACAGTAGGAACTGGAGTGGTTAGACTCATTCAGAAGCTATTTTCAAACGCCACTCCGAGTGAACTTTCGTATTATCAGGTCGTAGATTTGCTAACTAACTATTATGATCAACAAGTGAATGTGGTAGCAGCTAGGTATCTATTCTTTAATTGGAAGATATCGTCAAAACAATGTTATCGAGAGTGGGTAACAGATTTGCAGGGTATGACGAAGAAATGCAAATTCAGATGTGCTTGCGGTGCTTTATATTCATACGTTATGTTGCGTGATGCGATCGTGTACATTGTACCTAATGTCAGACTTAGAGAACAGGTTCTGTAACAGTTCGATCCATCATTTCAACATGTACATCTACATCTACATCTACATCTACATGACTACTCTGCAGTTCACATTTAAGTGCTTGGCAGAGGGTTCGTCGAACCACAATCATACTATCTCTCTACCATTCCACTCCCGAACAGCGCGCGGGAAAAACGAACACCTAAACCTTTCTGTTCGAGCTCTGATTTCTCTTATTTTGTTTTGATGATCATTCCTGCCTATGTAGGTTGGGCTCAATAAAATATTTTCGCATTCGGAAGAGAAAGTTGGTGACTGAAATTTCGTAAATAGATCTCGCCGCGACGAAAAACGTCTTTGCTGTAATGACTTCCATCCCAATTCGCGTATCATATCTGCCACAATCTCTCCCATACTACGTGATAATACAAAACGAGCTGCCCTTTTTTGCACCCTTTCGATGTCCTCCGTCAATCCCACCTGGTAAGGATCCCACACCGCGCAGCAATATTCTAACAGAGGACGAACGAGTGTAGTGTAAACTGTGTCTTTAGTGGACTTGTTGCATCTTCTAAGTGTCCTGCCAATGAAACGCAACCTTTGGCTCGTCTTCCCCACAATATTATCTATGTGGTCTTTCCAACTGAAGTTGTTCGTAATTTTAACACCCAGGTACTTAGTTGAATTGACAGCCTTGAGAATTGTACTATTTATCGAGTAATCGAATTCCAACGGATTTCTTTTGGAACTCATGTGGATCACCTCACACTTTTCGTTATTTAGCGTCAACTACCACCTGCCACACCTGTAGTCCAATTACTAGATGAGTACGATTCACGTGACATGTCCGCCAATAAAACCGTTGTGCTTTATATTCAAATGTCATGTTGCATGATATGATCGTGGACAATGTACCTGATGTCAGGCTTATAGAACGAGTTTTGACGATAAATGTGAGCAGCCACAGGTTTGTCGGTTTGAGTCCCTTGCTAGCTACCATCCCATTAGGCAGCAACAGCTTACGCACGCTACGCCACATAAACAATTCTCCACACTGCGTAAGCAGCTCTCTAAACAGGCAAACAGAATTAAGTCTTGTCCTCGGTGCTATTCACGGGAAAACCGCCAAGACTGCCCGTCTAGACAACCACAGTGTTACCATTGTGGCGAGAAAGGACACATACAATTTGTCTTTTTACAACGGAACAAACGTACGAATTCTGCCCACTCACAAAAATCTATCCACAAGGCCTATGTAATCAGTGCAGTGTATTCAAAGCCTGCTGCAGGCATTAGCAAAACTAGCAAGGGAAAAAAAAGGTTCAAATGGCTCCGAGCACTATGGGACTAAACTTCTGAGGTCATCAGTCCCCTAGAACTTGTAACTACTTAAACCTAACCTAAGGACATCACACACATCCATATGCCTGAGGCAGGATTCGAACCTGCAACCGTAGTGGTCGCGTGGTTCCAGACCGTAGCGCCTTGAACCGCTCGGCTACCACGGCCGGCTAGCAAGCGAAAAGTTTCTTCAGTACTACGCCAGTCCAACAAGCTTTTTGTACATTTGCGTATTAATAGACGTCAAGTGAAATTTCAGTTGGACTCGGGTGCCTATGTTTCATTGCTGAATCGTAGCACATATGAACAGTTAGGCTTCCCACACCTGTCTAACACACACCTGACGGCTTATAGTGGACAAGACATTGCCGTGCTCGAAAAATGTACTTCGCCAGCTATGTATCGCTCACATATGCGAAATGTGACTCCCACCATGCTACAATCACATGATTCTGCATTCCGTGCAAAAGATAGTGTAGTTAAGACAGTATTGCTAAAAGAATTCCTGAGACTCTTTACAGAAGGTTTAGGCAGGGCTAAAAGATTTGTTGAAAATATTACACTGCCGGGCAAGAACTGTTTCCATTGCATTACGGGACAAAGTCGCTGCTGAACTTAAAGAATTGCAAGATAGTGGAGCTGTGTCGCCCATGGGCAAGTCCACTGGTTTTGCTCCCCAAACCTTCAGGTCGCATTCACTTCTGTGTTGACTTCAAGTCTACGGTCAACCCACAAACAGAGACTGATAAAACGTATTGCAAAGCCCAGATGATCTCATTGACAGAATAGGCGCTTGTAGCTACTTTTCAAAAATTGATTTGCGCGATGCGTATCTTCAAATACCGCTCGATGAAGAATCTTAAAAAGTGCGTCTTAGTGAATACCATTTGGGCGTATTTAAATATTTGCGTCTGCCTGAGCCATGGCTGGCTCGTGTTATGCTTTGCATTAAACCTTGGTTGCTATTCTGTGATTAGTCTCCCACGGTTATCGATATTATGCTGTTATCCTCTCTCTTCCCGAGTGGCATCAGCAGCGTGTATCGATATTCACACCCTTGTACTATCTTTGGCCTCGCCCTTATAGTTTCCGGCTGTGCCGTGTGCGGGCAGTTGGTCGGTTGGCGTGGAGCAGCGAGGAAGTCTCCGTGACGCGTGTCTGGCCAGGGCCGCTGGCGGTGTCCACGCGCGGTCGGCGTGAGAGGGGCTGTTCCCATTGCTACGAGGTCCGTGGCTCACCGATCCCGGACAAGAAAGTTGAGTCTTTACTTAATCGGCCTGCCAGCCCCCAACTGTTCACATTGTGTCGTTTGAATTTCGTTGTGGGCTATTGGGACATTCCCGCAAGCAACAACGTGTATTTTCAAGTTGGCGAAATTCTAGCCGCCATCCTGTGGAGTTTAACGTAACTTGATTATTTTTGAATTGAAGTGCACCAGCGGAATTTTCTGCCTTGTGGCCGTTATCGTTGCGGTTACTGCCCTGGGCGTTGACGTAAATTCAGGCAGTGTATTTTCTTCCTCGTGTTGTGGCTGTCCAGTACAGCGTGTAGTTTGAAAGCTGAATGCGTAATTCGTTGTGGGCGCCGATACCTTCTGCGTTGTTCCATTGAACTCCCTGTTGTGTGTTGGTCGGTTGGAGCGGAAGTTATCGTGTCGCTTGGTCCGCTGACTGTCTGTCGGTTGGGTTGCCGTCGGATTGAGAATGGTTGGGCCGACTGCCTGTCTCACCTAAGCGAGCGTTAGTGTTTGAATTCCAGGCTGACCCTTGGAAACTTCTGAGCACCGTTTGATGTGCTGTCTTTTCTTATTTGTCCTTGTTGTTTGTTTGTTGTATGACTTCTAGCCGATTTTAAATTAAGGTTGTTTTGCCCTTAAGGCGTGAGATTGTTTGGGCCCTCAGCCTAATTTAATGTTATTTTGTCGAAAGTCGACATGTTGAGAAACGTGACTGTTGTACTTAAGGTTTATAATTTATATAAAAAACAGCTACCAGCCACATGTATGGTTTAAAAAGGTTTATTATCTTCAGACAATGACCAGTTTCGGATTTTTCTTTACAAATCCATCTTCAGATGGCAGATTACAAGCATTCTTAGTTGGACCTAGTTTTGTTTGTGTTATTCGTTTGCTGCAGCAACGTCATGTAGCACAATTCAGGTGCTGTTCTCTACTCTTTACCTAGAAGGTTTGTCTGAAGTCATAGTGTCGGACAACTGTCAAATAAATTTGAAACATACTGTCAGCGCAATGGCATACAGCATCTAACTAGTGCACCGTCCCATCCACAGTCAAATGGTGAAGCGGAACACTTTGTCAGAACCCTTAAGCAGCAGATGGCCAAATTTCTCGCCACACATCCATGAGATGGATCATTGGCGGCGGAATTGCTTCACGGCCGCCGCCATCGGACACTGCTCCATCTGCTCCACTCTCCTCAACATCCGGCGCCGAAGGAAGGCCGCAAGTATCGCTTCGCGCCGCATGATATTGTCTTTTACAACTTGGAGCATGCATAAATCTCATTTCAGCCCAGACGGATTGCAGCGCCGACATCACAATCAGATTCGCCACTGTCGTGTGGACGGTGTCCTGTGTCTCTTCCCCCAGATCAACGGATCACGAGGACAGCGCGGCTACATCAGCCACCAGAGGGTGTCATCGTGACACCGCGGGACGACCTCTTGGAGACGGAGCCTTCGCCTCCTCCGCCTGCTGTCGTCCTACCGATGGAGCTGGAACCGTCCACACTGCGGTAGCTGACGCCTTCTACACTTCGTTATGGGTCTCAGGAGGTGGATGCACAACCTTATGGTCGTTTCCCAGGGGACGTTTCCGCCAGAGCGAAGGCCGGATGGCGGGGTATGACCGGAAGCCTGACATCCCCCGCAGCCATAGCTTCCATTCCAGCCCAGTATCCACAATCCCTCCTCCCCCGCCGTTGTCGAGCTCCCTGTAAGACGACGGTCCGTCGCTTTGGGGGGGGGGGGGGGGTGAAGGAATGTTCCAGCGTAAAAGTCAGGCGCTGTCATGACGGTCAAGAACGTTAGAGCAGAGAGCGCTGTGATAAAACGTCAGCAAATAGTGCGCTGACCCGCCCCTCTCTGAGACGACAACGAGACGGTAGCGCCGTGGCCCTGTTGAAGACTAGCAGTTCTACAAATGCTACAGCAGCGACATAGGAACTGCATTGTTTCGCTTGTGTTAGGAACTGTATATACTGACGAGACTTGTTATTTGTCTGTCGCCCATTGGTTGTGACACTTCTGTATTTCACAAGTTAAATACTGTCATTTATCTCATTATAATAAAAATCTATTAATACGATTTTCTTGAATTGTTGTCTAGCGATCCGAGAAAGCAGGTTTCCTAGGCACCCCACATTCGACGAGCAGGCAGGACACAACAGTTAAGAATCTGCAGTTGAATCTGTCAAAGATAAAGTTGAGATGCTTGACTATCGTGTTATCTTCATGCAGGAACTGCGTAGGTTCCGGAAGGGAAGAAGGTTTCAGTCTGAAGTCCTGTCAGCACCATACTCATTACAAATGGAGCACAAACTCGAGTTGGGCAATGGATGTGAAAGGAGATTGTATGTGAATGTATTTAAGGAACCATTTTCCCAATTACCTCACAAGATTCAAGGAAACCACAGATAATCTAAAACAGAATGTACGAGGGTCACACCAAAAGAAATGCACACTAGTTTTGTAAAAATACAGTTTTCATGGTGCATGAGTGAAAGTTTTACAGTGTGTAGATACATCCTTCCCGCTTGTTTTAAAACTTAGTTCAACCTGTTCCCGTGTGTGGCGCCGTCACAGCAATTCTTCAAGATGGCTGCTACACTTGACGTTCGTCAGAAGCAAGTGCTGTCATAGAATTCCTGTGCTGTGAAAACGAGAAAGTGGGAAACATCCACAAGAGGTTGAAAAAGGTGTATGGAGATGCTGCTGTCGATCGCAGTACAGTTAGACGGTGGGCAAGCAGGTTACGTGATGAAAGCGGGCACGGAAGTATTGAGGATTGTCCTCGCAGCGGCAGGCCTCGTACTGCACACACTCCAGACAAAGTGCAGAGAGTTAACGAATTGGTCACTGCTGACAGACGCATCACAGTGAACGAAATGTCACGCTACGTTGGGATAGGGGAAGGAAGTGTTTGCAGAATACTGAAAGTGTTGGCGTTAAAAAAGATTTGTGCCAGGTGGGTTCCCAGGATGTTGACAGTGGCTGACAAAGAAACAAGAAAAACGGTATGCAGCGAACTTTCGGAACAGTACGAGAATGGTGGAGATGAATTTCTTGGAAGAATTGTGAAAGGTGATGAAACATGGTTCTCTTCGTGCAACAAGGTTTGAAGATGATGACTCCCTTGTGCACGCTGCCAAACAGTGGCTTCAACAGGTTGGTCCACAATTTTACCGTGCGGGTATACAGGCGCTGGTTCCAAGATGGCGTAAGGCAGTTGAGAGGGATGGAAATTATGTGGAGAAATGTGGAGAAATGAAAATATTGTTCCTAAAGGATGTATCTACACACCGTAAAACTTTCAAACATGTAGAATAAAAGATGGATTAAAAAAAATAGTGTGCATTTCTTTTGGAGTGACCCTCGTTAGAACCACAGAATGGAATATGAACCCTGTGTCTTAGCCAATGCATCGCCTTCTAGCGGTAGGTGTCCCATTTTAACATTTATTCACACTCTTACACAGAGAGCAACAGGAGCATAAGAAAAACACTGCACTTATTGTGTAATCTTTTGAAGCAGAAGGAAATCAAACCAATTGCTTCACAACATGACTGAACAGCGAGGTAAGCGTTAGATGTGGCGGTTTCTAAATGAAACTCTGCGTTTTGTTCTGCGGAGATCATGAAGTCAGGAAGCCATTCTTCTACATTAGGAAGATGACTTCTAACGAAAAGAAGGAATTGGCCAAGGACTAGGGTGTAAAGTGGGATGCTTTATCAGACTGATGCAATCCCCAACAACATCCTCTGTTGTGCCAGCCTCTTCATCTCAGAGTATTGGTTACATCCAGTGACTTCGATATCATTTGTTGAATATATATTTCAGTCTCTGGATTACCCTGCAGTTTTCCCCCTATAGATCCTTGTAGAACAGTGGCAGTTAATTCTTAACAAAATTCTATCATTCGGTCCCTTTGCCTTTTCAATGATTTCTCGGCTAATTTTCAGTATCCTATAACTGCAGATCTCAAACGCTTCGATGCTCTTCTTTTTATGTTTTTTTTGTGTCATCGATGATTCCATGACGTACTCCAAATGTACATTAACTGAAGTGTCTTCCTCAAATTAAGGCTTACGTTTTATACTTATAGTTTTCTTTTAGTAAGGAATTCCCTCATTGTCTGTTCTAGTCTGCTTCTTACACACTGCTTGATTCTCCCATCATGCGTTATTTTGCTTCCAGTGCAACGGAATTCCTTCTCTTTGTCTATCAACTTCTTCCCAATTACGATATCAAGTTCATCACTAGTCTACTATTTTACTTCCCCCCCCCCCCCCCATTTCTTTCGTCGTTCTTCGCCTTGCTCTCAATCCATATTCTGTGTTGATAAGACTGTAATTCTTCCTTACTTTCAACGAAAATAGCAACGTCTTCAGCGAATCGTATGATAAATATCTTTTCACCTTGAATTTTTTTAACGCTGAACATGTCTTTTATAAGATCATTGTTCTTCGATGTGCTGATCTAACAATAGGGGAGAAAGATTACACCCCTGTCTTACACCGTTTTCGAAAGAGCATTTCCTTTTTAGTCATCCTTCTTATTGTTCCCTCTCAAAAAAATGTTCAAATGTGTGTGAAATCTTGTGGGACTTAACTGCTAAGGTAATCAGTCCCTAAGCTTACACACTACTTAACCTAAATTATCCTAAGGCCAAACACACATACCCATGCCCGAGGGAGGACTCGAACCTCCGCCGGGACCAGCCGCACAGTCCATGACTGCAGCGCCAAGACCGCTCTGCTAATCCCGCGCGGCGTTCCCTCTCAGTTCTTGTACATATTGTATACGTCTTACCCGTCTTAACTTAAAGCTTACTCCCTTTTTCCTCAGAATTTCTAAAATTTTGCACCGTTTTACATTATCGAAAGCGTTTTCTAGTTCGACAAATCAAATTAATTTGTCTTCATTCATTTTAAATCTTGCTTGCGTTGTCGAGTGCATAGTTAGAATTGCTTTCAGGGTCCTTTACATTTCTGAATTTTTTTAACGCTGAACATGTCTTTTATTAACTGTAGAGCTGCACAAGATCGTTTTCTAAATCTCTTTGCCCATCACACTTGTAAACCAGCTTCATCCGATTACAACAACGGATGCGAGAAACTGTTACGTTCACAACTAGGAGGGTTGACTGACGCTCCGCAGACGCACCGCTCTCGACGTTGAAGAGTACTTCGTTCGTCAGGTAGGAGAGAGACAGACGACGAGTACTTCAGTCAATCCCAGTGCCACTGACGTGCCTCAGGCGAACTCTGGCGCATTCTGGATGAGTAGAAACTCCACCATTACTATCGACAGGACGTGTACGCGTTGACTCTGGCACAGGTTTCGCCAATTTCTATACGTGGTTTCTACATGATTTTGTCGGCATGTCTGAATTTACGCAGGGTGTTCTTTTTACGCATGAAGCCCACTTGACCGGAGAGGCTGTCTGAAACTATCAAAACCGCCATATTTGTAATGAGGGAAATCCTCATGCCACACATTCACCTGGATTTTAACAATGGTTTGGTACCAATGTATGGGCCGAACATTCTTCCAAGCACCTAACGGATCCTAGGTACTCGACATTCCTTCAAGAGGTACTCGTGGAGTTATTGGAAGAGCAAATGTGGTTCTAATATGAGGGCGCACCAGTGGCTTTGCTGTTGGCGTCTTCCAACATCTCAACCGAAAAATACTAAGGAAGGTGTACCGGTCGAGGTGAGCCAATTCCTTGGCCATCACTATCGCCAGAGTCAACCCACCTCGGCTTTTACTCGTGGAACTATATGAAGAGTAGCAGCCCTGCGTATGAGTTGGAAGATCTCCTGGCACCAGTTATGGCAGCAGCAGATGTTATTCAGCACACATCAGGGTTTCTTAAACGTGTGTATGAAAGCATGCATCGCAGGCATACCCTGTGTAACGAACAACATGGTCGCCTCGGAGAGTTGGTCCTGTGCAGCATACGAGTCAGAGTTCATTGATTCCGCCGCGTGCATACAGTGGTGCTGGAGATCTAAAAGTGGTATGATTTCCAAACGGTACGTTCCAGACTTGGATACCTTATCAAAACTGTATCTATTAGGTCAGCTATACAGCAATTGCCTGAGGTAGCAGCAGAAGTGACGTAAAAAGCAAACTTGCAGATGTCTGGAAGGGTCTTCTGTCGAACTTGCTGCTGTAGAGCGTCATTCGTGTCCGCCGTCCTGATCATATTGCAAAGCATTTGAAGTTTGGTACGTGTGCCGATCATGTGGAGGTTGATGGAGAGAATCTTGTAAACTTACAGCTGGTCTGCGGTCAGTGTATTCATAACAACAGGGGGAGGAGGTGTAATCCCAGCAGCAGATCAACCCCGTCGAGCCACCCCTTCCCCCCACAATACATTTCCTCATACCTGTGCTGCCGAGGCCTCTATCCTCTGTGCCGAAGATCGCGGTTATCATCCGCCAATGCCATTGGGTGAGTGGTAAGGTCTTCAGAGGCCTCCCCAGTGGGACCTGGTGGCTGCCAGGATACGTCACATGACACAGGGTTCGTCGCAACGGTCGGCAATCAACAGCTGCACGTTAGACATGAGCGTATCGGCGGCCAGTCTGGGGGAAGGACACGCGTCAGAATCTGGCGTGGGGCGTCCATCGGAAGCTCATCGTGATGGCGAGAGATCGCGTCGGCTGGCGACTGTCTCGTGGGATCACTGGCGGAGGCTGTCTTTCGCTTTTTATGTCTCTTTGGGGACCGCTGTTTCCGAGAGTGTGTCTCTATATCAGATGATGGGGGTGAATCACGTCGTCCAGGAACAAAGGCGGCCGTGAGCGCAACCATCGCGTCAACTTCCAAAACGCCACGGGGCTGCTCTTCGCTTACTTCTGGAGCCGGTGTGGCAAGAGGAGGGAATGTATTAGGCGTCGGCTGCCCGTCGTCGTCCCGTCTTGACATTGCCGGTTGCAAAAGATCATTGAAGTGGTCGGGACCGCTCATCTGACTGGGATCCGTCCTGAGCACCGCTACATACGTGTGAGGTAAGGATGTCTGGGTGGCGCTGGGCAATCTGTCGCTGCAGACATTCTGAGTCGGCATGATCCTCCTTTCTGCAACCAGAGGAGGTCTTTGGTCGGCCGTCATATACACTGAAAAGCCAAAGAAACTAGCACACCTCTCTAATATCGTGTAGCTCCCCCGCGAGCACGCAGATGTGCCAAAACACGACGTGACAGGAACTGGACTAATGTCTGAAGTAGTGCTGGAGGGAATTGACACCATCAAACCTGGAAGACAATAAATCCATAAGAGTACGAATGGATGGAGATCTCTTCTAAATAGCACATTGCAAGGCATTTCAGACATGCTCAATAACGTTAATGTCTGTGGAGCTTGGCGGCGAGCGGAAGTGTCTAAACTCAGGAGAGTGTTCCTGGAGTCACTCTGTAGTAATTCTGGACTTGTGGGGTGTCGCATTATCCTGTTGGAATTGCCCAAGTCCGTCGGAATGCGCAGTCGACATGAATGGATGCAGGTGATCCTGCAGGATGCTTATGTACGTGTCACCTGTATGAGTCGTATCTAGACACACCAGGGCCCCTTAGCACTCCAACGCTCCACACCATTACAGGGCCTCTACCAGCTTGAACAGTCCCCTGCTAACATGCAGGGTCGAGGGATCCATGAGCCTGGCTCCATACCTGTACACTCCATCCACTCGATACAATTTGAAACGAGACTCTTCCGACCGGGAGACATGTTTCCAGTAATCAACAGTCCAATGTCGGTGTTGACGAGCCGAGGTGAGGCGTAAAGCTTTGTGTCGTGCAGTTATCAAGCGTACACGAGCGGGCCTTCGGCTCCGAAATCCCATATCGATGGAAGTTCGTTCAATGGTTCGCACGCTGATACTTGCTGATGGCCCAGCACTGAAATCCACAGCAATTTGCGGAAGGGTTGCATTTCTCTTCAGTCGTCGTTGCTGCCGTTCTTACAGATCTTTTTCCTGCCACAGCGATGTCGAAGATGTGATGTTTTTACCGGATTCCTGGCGATACGCTCGTGAAATGTGTGTGTGTGTGAAATCTTATGGGGGACAACTGCTAAGGTCATCAGTCCCTAAGCTTACACACTACTTAACCTAAATTATCCTAAAGACAAAGACACACACCCATGCCCGAGGGAGGACTCGAACCTCCGCCGGGACGAGCCGCACAGTCCATGACTGCAGCGCCTAAGCCGGCCGCGGTGGTCTAGTGGTTCTAAGCGCTCAGTCCGGAACCGCGCGACTGCTACGGTCTCAAAATGGCTCTGAGCACTATGGGACTCAACTGCTGAGGTCATTAGTCCCATAGAACTTAGAACTACTTAAACCTAACTAACCTAAGGACATCACACACATCCATGCCCGAGGCAGGATTCGAACCTGCGACCGTAGCGGTCTCGCGGTTCCAGACTGCAGCGCCAGAACCGCGCGGCCACGTCGGCCGGCGCTATGGTCTCAGGTTCGAATCCTGCGTCGGGCATGGATGTGTGGGACGTCCTTAGGTTAGTTAGGTTTAAGTAGTTCTAAGTTCTAGGGGACTGATGACCACGGATGTTAAGTCCCATAGTGCTCAGAGCCATTTGAACAATTTTTTTTTTGCAGCGCCTAAGACCGCTCGGCTAATCCCGCGCGGCCGCTCGTGAAATGGTCGTACGGGAAAATCAGCGCTTCATCGCTACCTTGGAGTTGCTGTGTCCCATCTTTCGTGCACCGACTATAACACCACGTTCAAACTCACTTAAATCTTGAAAACCTGCCATAGTAACAGCAGTAACCAATCTAACAACTGCGCCAGACACTTACTGTCTTATATAGTGTTGTCGACCGCAGAGCCGTATTATGCCTATTTACAAATCTCTGTACTAGTTTCTTTGGCGCTTCAGTGTATGATGATCGCTCTTCGTCCCCCGATGTAAACTGGAGCATGATTACTCTGTTCATTGCGTACTTGTCGCACTCCATTCAATACAGGGCAGACCGTAAATTGTGCCCACTTGTCCGCGACGTGGCTGTGAATCGTTCCATAGGACTTGAATACACCCACCACATCGTCCGCCGGCATTTAGAACGGGAGTTCGAGTACGTGGATCGTCCCGTGACCGAGACCCACGTCATTCACAGTCACTGGACCAATATTGTCACCTGAATGTCGGAGCTTGAGCCAGTGTCTCGTCTTTTGTAAAATCGCCTCACATGCAATATTACTTACTATTTTTAAGGTAAACCACACTACTCAAAGTTGAGAGGTGGATTCCAACAAGATCGTCACAAGGAATCTTCACATCGTCTCGAAGAAATCGTTCTTTCTCAATAGCTTTGGGACGCGCGTATTCATTCAGGAAACTCAGTTTTATCGTCGATTTCCGATATGAATTGGCCATTTGCTTCGAAAGACAGTCACTCGCACGGAAGCTACTGGAGCACGTAAACACCTCGAAAGCGCATGCCGCGGCAAGGACGTAAACAGCTCCGTCCGAATCACTCCGCCGACGAAGGCAGACTGCGGATTCAGCTATCCATCACGCATTCATCAACAACAAAAATAGTAAGTTCAAATGTGTGTGAAATCTTATGGGACTTAACTGCTAAGATCATCAGTCCCTAAGCTTACACACTACTTAACCTAAATTATCCTATGGACAAACACACACACCCATGCCCGAGGGAGGACTCGGACCTCCGCCGGGGCCAGCCGCACAGTCCATGACTGCAGCGCCTAAGACCGCTCGGCTAATCCCCCGCGGCCCGCATTCATCAGTTTTAAAATTTAGTAAATACGCTTCCTCAGTAAAGTTCAAAGGTGATTTTCTCTGAAAGCGACATGTTTCACGTCACTTTTTGACGGTGTTCCAAGCGCGTGTTTCGCTACAGAACAGGAAGCAGCATCAGACATTTTTACACTACGCATTAACAGTGCGACAATCAGAGCACAACAGTACGGAGACTGCGACTGTACACGATTTTTGAAATAAATACTACATTGCTGAAATACGATTATGAAAACATTTTAAAGTTTCACATACCTTAGCACAGTAGTAAGGTATCTACTACGTATGTGGGACCTACTAGCAAGAGCCCAACAACACCAGTTTACAGGTACTACGGCTGCTGACCAATCACAGATCTTCGCGTTTATGTTTGTTTACATCAGGTTTATTCTTATGATAAACAAAGTATAGCCAGCGTCATCCCAGGCGACTGCGTCGCATTGCGCATTGAGCGTATGATTTACAACGAACTTTATCACTCACACTAGCAAGCAGAATAATAATTAACTTTGTAATTTTGTACTCAGTGAGAAATATTTTCGATAAACTGCGTATATATGCAGTAAGAACAACATTGTAACAAGCATATGGGTTCAAATGGCTCTGAGCACTATGGGACTTAACTTCTGAGGTCATCAGTCCCCTAGAACTTAGAACTTAGAACTACTTAAACCTAACTAACCTAAGGATATCATACACATCCATGCCCGAGGCAGGATTCGAGCCTGCGACCGTAGCGGTCGCGCGGTTCCAGACTGTAGCGCCTAGAACCGCTCGGCCACTCCGGCCGGCAACAAGCATATTACATGAGGGATACTAATTATGTAATCTACCTTTGCGGTAAAAATTTACCCGTAGAAAAGGGAATGGTGCCTAAATTCGAGGTGATTTTGTTTGGTGAGTTGGAAAGCGAGTTTCTGTAAGTGTCTTTAGTAAGCGTCATGTTTTATTTGAGATTCTGGTATTGTTCTCGCGACGACGTTTTGAACATTGCGTATTACAAAGTTATGAGTAGCATTGTTTATGGGTTAGAAAATGGAGGGCTAAACGAAAAAAAGGTTAACATTTATGAGATATTGTTCTGTATGGATTTAATGGAGGATTGAAGAAGGTGGAGGAAGCTGGAACATTTGCGCCGTGATGGAGTGAAATCACGTCAGAAAATAATTTTAACACTTCATGTAGCATCGTTGTGACATGAGCTCTTCAGCAATCCCAGCGGCTGTAACTCGGTTACGTAACAGAAAAAACGCTCGTCTACGGTATGACTGGAATGTAGATCCAACGCAAATTTGGCTTTACAGTGCAGTGACGTTCACACAGACATAGCGAGCAACTGAGGTACTCAGAGTTCCCTATTGTCCTAGTGATGGCTAGGACAGATTAAACCCTGATGAAAAGACGAAACTGGTTATAGTTTCTGCTTGGAGTTATCTTCCTGGTCTGAAAGATGATTTTGATAGATGACACACCATAAATGCATATCATTTAGAACATTTAACTGAAATACGGAGAAAATATTGTGACTCACACCAGAAAGTAACTCGACTATCAAAGGGTTGCCAGACTTATTCTACAATGCTGCCAAGTCCCAATTATCTTCGTAGCAGAAAACAATACGTTTCCACAGGCAATGTGAATATGGGGAGGGGGGGGGGGGATCTAGCGATCCAGAGAAGCAGTGGATGCAGCAGCAGACAAATTGTCAGATACCTAAAATACAAGAGATGTAAGCAAATATATATAAGACAACCGGAAAACCATGAATTAATGACAGGGAAATATAATTTGACTGCCATCTTTGTCATAATTGTCATTATTTTATTTTTTATTCGTATGACACTTATCGAAGATTAAAGGTTAGAATACACTGCTACGTTAAAAGTAAATAATAAAATAACTTTTCGGTCATTGTAATGCACAACTCAACGACAGCAAGTGCTGAATTAGAAAAGAACTTAAAACGGACGCTTGAGTGCCTTTTACACATTGCCGACCCACAGCGACATTTGCGGATACGAATGCGACGGTACCACTGTGCAGACGGAAGTGGAGTGTATGGAGACTATCCATATGATGTAGATTTATTATATTAAGCTACCACGATTTAACAGACCGCGAACGTCATTAACAGTCTTCTTTCCCGCACATATCATAGCCCCATCTTATGACATTTAATATTGAGGACGTCTGTTTTCACTGCTTTGTTCTGTAATTAATAATAATGGTCTACTTATTGGTTCAAATGGCTCTGAGCACTATGGGACTTAACTTCTGAGGTCATCAGTCCCCTAGAACTTAGAACTACTTAAACCTAACTAACCTAAGGACATCACACACATCCATGCCCGAGGTAGGATTCGAACCTGCGACCGTAGCGGTCGCGCGGTTCCAGACTGGAGCGCCTAGAACTGCTCGGCCACACCGGCCGTCTACTTATTGCTTAAAATTTGCTCGTTTACTCTCCTTGAGCATATCTAGTCATCTAAACATAATATATAAAGATTTTATACATCGTTTTTAAATTGATAATGGCAGTAGCCAAAAAGAAGTAATAAATAATGAAATACGTTAGGCGATCTAGGGAGATATTTTCACAAAACAGCGTAGTGTCACGTGATTTCAGTCCTAGTTATCAATGTTAAGATGGAGATCATATGACATGATAATATGCATTAAATCCATTTAGATGAAGTCTCGTGATGGCTATGAGCGAAACGTGTTAACAAATATATTTTTGACTACAAGTGGGGTGCTGTTGTTAGCGACCGAATAAAGCAGTGAGAAACTAAGTGCTCAGTGTATCAGTGTACACATAATGGTCGCGGGGTTCTTGTGTTACTTTATGCCGGAACTCATAATTATGCTTGTTAATCGCAGCTGTATGCTTAAGCTTTTCTATAGACCATGTAGAATCTTCGCCCGTTGTGGAGGCGATATACAAGACTAAAGATTATCACATTACTATGCACCACCACTACTCCCACCACCACAAGCCAGTCAGTCTCACTGTGGATTTCTGACAAATTATGGTCCTGAACGCAAATTGATATTTTATGAATATATTTCCCGATTTTAGCTTTGGTGAAGAGTTTCTATGGAAGTCCTGTAACTGTCGACAAATAAAACTTCTTTATCTCAACCTCTCAAAGTGTTAGGCTTGTCCAAAATCAATAAAATAACCTGCAGATTATAGTGGAGACTTAATAACGCCTTCAAGATAGCTCTTGAGCTCATTCAGTTGCTGGCAGATATTGCTGATCCACTCTTTTTTTAACTGAAAAATCCAAAGCCATAAAATTGCAAAATAGCGTCCTCACAGCCTCTTAACCTTTTCTCGATACTTACTTTGGACGGATGAGGTAATGGTCACGAGGCTCGACGAAGTCCCGGTGGGTGTGTGGTACCGCTGCCACAATGTGCGGGGACTATCCAGATGTTGCCCATTATTGTTGCCTAACTTCCACAATTTTTTAAAGTGGTACGTGCTGCTGTTCATTTTGAAATAGATAATTACAATAAATTGTACTATTCAACACAGGCTGGCTAGAGGCAATCTTTACCTCATAAGTAGGATTTGTCTTAAAATTAAAGATTTATATACCTGCTTTACGTCATCCATAATAATTTTGCATGATGAACGGTACATTTATATACTGCTCGTACTAGAGTTAAGTCCTTTAAGACTGTTTGGAGAATACTGCACAAGGTGAAATTCAAAGGAAATCTCTTGAAGGTAGCGTCAAATTGAATACAATGAATTGACGAATGTAAATCTCAATTGTTGTGCTGTAAATGCGATGAAAATGACAACAGAGGTCATTGTTGTGGAATCATCTACTGTCAACTGAAGTAAGCTACTTCCTGTGAGTTAGTATGGGCAGAGGTCATTGTTGGTAACCGGAATAAAATAATAACAGGATCCTTTTACCGACCTCCCAATTCAGATGATACAGTTGTTGAAAGGTTCAATGAAAACCTGAGTTTGGTTTCAAACACATACCCGACTCATACGATTATAGTTGGTGGTGACTTTAATTTACCCTCGATATTTTGGCGAAAATACATGTTTAATTCCCGAGATACGCATAAAATATCATCCGAAATTGTGCTAAACGCATTCTCTGAAAATTATTTCGAGCAATTAGCTCATGAGCCCACGTGAATAGTAAACTGTTGTGAAAACACACTTGCCCTCTTAACAACAAATAATACCGAGTTAATAACGAGCATCAAAACCGATACAGGGATTAGTGAACACAGGGTTGTCGTAGCGACATTGAATATTGTAATCCCCAAATCCTCTAAAAATAAGCGAAAATTACACCTATTCAAAAAGCAGATAAAAATTCACTTGACGCCTACCTGAGAGCCAATCTCCACTCATTCCAAATTAATAATATAAGTGTAGACCAGATGTGGCTTGAATTCAAAGAAATAGTATTGGCAGCAATTGAGAGATTTATACCAAACAAATTAACAAACGACGTAGCTGATCCTTCTTGGTACACAAAACGGGTTAGACACTGTTTCAGAAACAACGAAACAAACATGCAAAATTTAAACAGACGGAAAATCCTCAAATTGACTATCTTTTACACCAGCTCGAAATTTAGCGCGGACTTCAATGCGAGATGCTCATAACAGTTTCCACAACGAAACTTTGTCTCGAAACCTGGCAGAAAATCCAAAGAGATTCTGGTCCTATGTGAAGTACGTTAGCAGCAAGAAACAATCAATGCCTTCTCTGCGCGTTAGCAATGGAGATAGTGTCGAAGACAGTGCTGCCAAAGCAGATGTATTAAACACAGCCTTCCGAAATTCCTTCACAAAAGAAGACGAAGTAAATATTCCAGAATTCGAATCGAGAACAGTTGTGGGGAAGGCTAACCAAAGACTGCGTTTTATTGGCAGGACGCTTTAGAAAATGTAACAGACCTGCTAACGAGACTGCCTACACTACGCTTGTCCATCCTCTTTTAGAATACTGCTGCGCGGTGTGGGATCCTTACCAGATAGGACTGACGGAGTACATCGAAAAAGTTCAAAGAAAGGTGCCACGTTTTGTATTATTGCGAAATATAGGGGAGAGTGTCACAGAAACGATACAAGATTTGGGCTGGAAACATTAAAAGAAAGGAGTTTTTCGTTGCGACGGAATCTTCTCACGAAATTCCGATCACCAACTTTCTCCTCCGAATGCGAAAATATTTTGTGGACACCGACCTACATAGGGAGAAATGATCACAAAGATAAAATAATGGAAATCGGAGCTCGTACGGAAAGATATAGGTGTTCATTATTTCCGCGCACTCAAGGAGATTGGAAGATGGTTCGATGGTTCGATGAACCCTCTGCCAGGCACTTAAATGTGATTTGCAGAGTATCCATGTGGATGTACATGTAGATGTAGAAGAGTCACTATTCAGGCTGTATGAGTTACGAATAGTTTAATAATCGTTCATTGCAATATTTCTTTCATTCTTCTGAACTTCACTGTCCGATAGTTATTTGAGTGAATAGGTATTGCACTTATATTCATGTTCATTTTTACGTGGGGTAACGCCGATGCTGAACAATGACTGATGAAAGGAAGACGTCAATGTTCTATTACAATACCAATGTTTGCAGAAATAAATCGGCGACTTTGTGGATTAGAGTTATGTCTGCCTCGCAGCTGATGACTATGTAAACGATTACAATTCCATCCGATTCCGCTAAAATGAGGAACTAGCGCCTGCTGCAGTAAGATGACAATAAACAAAACTTGTGTAATAAAGTCTCTACAGCAACTGACACATTGTGTTGACATTTAGCTATTAGCACATACGCTATGAACGCTTCCAATAGTACTGTTCAGTATTTTAGATTTCTTTCTGTCTGCGGCTCACTTGCAGAGCACTGGCTCTACTTTATATGATACATTCCTTAGCAGAAAATTGCCGAAAGCCGAAAAGCTGGCCGCCATTGATGTTTTACAACTCTAGAAATATTGTTATACTATCTTTACGCTAGGAATGACGCTTTCGAAATTTTTTGCATCAGGTATTTCATCTCTGGCGGTTATAAATGACTCAGTTATATCTTCATTACACAATCACCCATATAAGCACGTAATAACACAACCGAGGAGATTGGACTAGGGGCGAGTATGATTACCCTCTTTATCCATTATTCGATTTCTCTACGTCGGAATTAGCCGCCTTGATAATTTCAGCAAGATATTTTTCATGGAGGCTGAGAAATCGGTTTCAGAAGGCTATGCATGAGAGTCAACTTTCCGCTTCTTGGCCGCCAATTTGTTACCAGTTGTTACGGTGTGCTAGTAGTGACAACGTCGCTTCAAACAGTATTAGAAAATAAGTGAAATAAGTGAACGAGAGTCAGAGTAATTTTAATGACATTAATAAGAGAAGAAATGGTTATAATAATTAAGAAATAAGAAAGGAATTGTTACAACAGAAAATAATTAGCGTGTAATTCCTTGCGGTCGAAAGGAGTGTAGTGAAGCAGTGATGTATGATTTCCAGAAAAATGTGTTTCATTTGTTTTATAGTTCAAGTGGTTAAGTTTCACAGGATGCGTTTCTGTCAAGATGTTGTCACAGAAAGGATATTAAACAGATTACCAAGGCACCCAAACGTAAGAATGGAAAAAAATGGGTGAATTTATTCATTTAACTGTGCTCATCATATCAGAAAAACGTTTGAGAACTTTCTAGAAGAATGTTACTTAAGAAGGTAGCTTTGAGAAAAGAAGGAGTATGCTTTAAAATAGGCCCCATATAATAAAAGATGATATTTGTGAGTGTGTGAATGTGCATTTATTGACCATTCCTCATTCAAATTGACTTTATTCAGCTCTTAAATAGAGCAGCTTGTACTTTGATGATTCCAATCTTAATGTCAATATATTGTTTACACTTTTTAAAGAGCTCTACCAGCTAAAGTATGGCCAGAAGGTCAGTAATATTTTTAAAAATTCAACTATGTAATACTGAGACGGGAAGAAAATAAGGAGTTTGAAATTAAGCTCTATTTTCATGAAAGGTCTGCTGAGGCTTATTATAAAGAAAAGCAGATCATTGGCAGGTGTAAGACAGATGATAGTTTGCTATGCTTGGAGTCTGACTATGCCCTAAAGCTGTCATTTCCAAAAATTTTGGCTACCGCACAGTTCTGTAAAAAACTTCTTTGGTTATACATTTTTAATATACACCATCATAATAACGATTCAAGTGCTTTTCACTGTTACATGAAATTGGAGGGTAAATGTGATCCTAATTCTTTCTGCCCAGTATTCCATAACTTCATATTCAAGGGACTTCAAGAGTCACCAATTGTTAAGAAATTATTCTTTTTCTGTTGTAGCAGGACTTAGTTTTAGCCAGTTTTAGCCAGTATCAGTTAGCAAATATGAACTTGATACTGCGTAACGAAAACATTTGTGCTGAACCGGGTCTCCGAACCAGCATCTACACTCCTGGAAATGGAAAAAAGAACACATTGACACCCGTGTGTCAGACCCGCCATACTTGCTCCGGACACTGCGAGAGGGCTGTACAAGCAATGATCACACGCACGGCACAGCGGACACACCAGGAACCGCGGTGTTGGCCGTCGAATGGCGCTAGCTGCGCAGCATTTGTGCACCGCCGCCGTCAGTGTCAGCCAGTTTGCCGTGGCACACGGAGCTCCATCACAGTCTTTAACACTGGTAGCATGCCGCGACAGCGTGGACGTGAACCGTATGTGCAGTTGACGGACTTTGAGCGAGGGCGTATAGTGGGCATGCGGGAGGCCGGGTGGACGTACCGCCGAATTGCTCAACACATGGGGCGTGAGGTCTCCACAGTACATCGATGTTGTCGCCAGTGGTCGGCGGAAGGTGCACGTGACCGTCGACCTGGGACCGGACCGCAGCGACGCACGGATGCACGCCAAGACCGTAGGATCCTACGCAGTGCCGTAGGGGACCGCACCGCCACTTCCCAGCAAATTAGGGACACTGTTGCTCCTGGGGTATCGGCGAGGACCATTCGCAACCGTCTCCATGAAGCTGGGCTACGGTCCCGCACACCGTTAGGCCGTCTTCCGCTCACGCCCCAACATCGTGCAGCCCGCCTCCAGTGGTGTCGCAACAGGCGTGAATGGAGGGACGAATGGAGACGTGTCGTCTTCAGCGATGAGAGTAGCTTCTGCCTTGGTGCCAATGATGGTCGTATGCGTGTTTTGCGCCGTGCAGGTGAGCGCCACAATCAGGACTGCATACGACCGAGGCACACAGGGCCAACACCCGGCATCATGGCGTGGGGAGCGATCTCCTACACTGGCCGTACACCACTGGTGATCGTCGAGGGGACACTGAATAGTGCACGGTACATCCAAACCGTCATCGAACCCATCGTTCTACCATTCCTAGACTGGCAAGGGAACTTGCTGTTCCAACAGGACAATGCACGTCCGCATGTATCCCGTGCCACCCAACGTGCTGTAGAAGGTGTAAGTCAACTACCCTGGCCAGCAAGATCTCCAGATCTGTCCCCCATTGAGCATGTTTGGGACTGGATGAAGCGTCGTCTCACGCGGTCTGCATGTCCAGCACGAACGCTGGTCCAACTGAGGCGCCAGGTGGAAATGGCATGGCAAGCCGTTCCACAGGACTACATCCAGCATCTCTACGATCGTCTCCATGGGAGAATAGCAGCCTGCATTGCTGCGAAAGGTGGATATACACTGTACTAGTGCCGACATTGTGCATGCTCTGTTGCCTGTGTCTATGTGCCTGTGGTTCTGTCAGTGTGATCATGTGATGTATCTGACCCCAGGAATGTGTCAATAAAGTTTCCCCTTCCTGGGACAATGGATTCACGGTGTTCTTATTTCAATTTCCAGGAGTGTATTTTCCCCGTTAACTAACCACGAACGATCTTAAATATGGTTTCATTCGCAAGCACGTAACTTGAAATGACGTGACGTATAGGATCGTGTTGGACAGGGTTTCGAACCCAGCACCTGGTCGGATTGTTAACTAGGTACAATCAAATATCAGATATCAGCAGCAGCGAGATGTTTGAATATGAAGTGAATAGCCAAATGAATAACTTATGTATTACCAGGATTCGAGCCCAGAACGTATTACAACTGTTTCCTAGCCACAAATTGACATAAAATATAGGATTCTTTGACTGGTAGTGAGATGTGTGCCTGTTTGAACTAGAAATGACCTGACGAAGAGTACGGTGTTAAGTGAGAGTCGAACTACTCATATATCGTTTATGACCACACAAAGAAACATTACACTACAGAATCCTGTTAGCTAGGACTGTCATATTTAACTACAGGACGTATACACAGCGACTTTTGTTGCACAAAATTTTGTCAGTTCACCATGGTCTCGATTGCACTAGGGCAATCTTCATCAGAATGTAAAGTTACGTGGAATACCTCACAATATTATGACATGGAGTGAATCACTACTTTGGGTCGAATTAGTCCATCCTCCAGGTCTAAAACAATGTCGTCAGCTTCTGCACGTCACAGAAATTGGTAGGTACCGGTCTCTCCGGTAATTTATATGTGAAAGTATCTCAATTCGACCGAAGCCGCTAATTAAAATTTAAAAAAGTAAAACAGTCATCTATACATTTTTCATTAAAAATATAGGTAAAGGTCACCTTTGTCTGCTATGACCCAGTCCATTTTTGTTAAAAATAAATTGTTGTAGACGTATGTTCAAATATTTACATGTGGATTTTGGAGAGATCTAAGACGCACACACCGGCAGTTAGGTTTCATGGACTGTAGTCTAACGTTCTTCCTATCCAGAGCCACACATTTGTTGTGTAAAATGATAGTCCCAAACTAGCATCCCGATTACTGACCGACTTGATGTCACAGTGTATTCTAATTACGAGTATTTCCAATATTTCCTAAAAAACTATAGTGTCCTCGTCGCCACTTTGGGGTCTTGTACCATGGGAAGAAAGGGAGAGGATGATGTTTGGTGGCCGGTATCCTCTTTCTACAAACACAACTGCACACATGGATTAACAGGTTCTTAATTTACATGAACAGAAAGCTACTTACCTATAGAGTCCGTGTGCTGTGGTAGAAGCTCTTCCATAATAGTCCATGTTAGGCAGCGCTGCTGGTGAAGTACAAGTACCGCTATGCGATGAATAACAGATGCCAGACTGGAGTGCGAGTTTGTGCGCCAGTGATTGAGCGACTGTGCTAGTGACTGAGACCGAGCCCTCTGGTCAGCAGCGGCGATCTAAATACTTGCGATCGAGAGGGTGTTGGGGATTGTTGCATGCAAGTCTGTCTTTGGCCTCTCTCCTGATAGGAGCGCTTCATCCATTGCCTATTATCGATTTACTTGCTACATCTTTGCCGACTGGTGTGCTGGCGACAGCTTATGCCAGCAGGAGAACACTGCACAATAAAAGCCTTCACAGAATCAGACGTCACAGATGATCTTTTCGCAGCGTGTAAGTCAACACAACTTCTCAGTTACGGATACTGATTGAACTTCACTACGTATTAATATAGTTGAAAAAAATAAATAACTAAAATATCCTACGTCAGCGTCAGACAAATGCTCGAAAAAATTTGCGCCATTGATTTCTTCGTGCGTCAGTCACTGAAGCCATCCAATAAGCAGAAATTTTTACCTGGAAACCATACGTATCTTATTTAACCTTCAAGTACAGTACATCGATGGGTGATAGGAACATTTCCTAGATTCGTGTGCTGTTCACCATCAAATATCTACTAACATATTAGTAAAGTCGTCCGTGAATCTCACGCTGATCCAGCACCAGCATAACGAAACTAACAAATTGAAAATCATGCAGCGAACATCTCGTTTGCTTCCCACATTGTCTGACATTCGTTCTCAGAAAGCTCATCAAAGTTCTCTGGAACTAATTTAAGCTCAGTGAGCTATCGTGTACATGGCTTAACGCGGAATTTCTCGCAACTCCTCACATCATTGAGACATGAAAGCTAGATTAAAGGTCCGCTGAAAATTTTCGTACACCGGCCGGGATTCGATCCTGCATCCTCTCGTTTCGAGGTAAGTGCCTTATCAGCAGAGCACCAGGCCGGGCAGGCTGTACACTCGACATTATGCTTGGACAATAGATCAATGCGTATGAAATATTCAGGTACTGTAAACATATATATTATTCACGACCACGCTACAAGTTCATTGAGACCAAGAACATTACTCAGAAAGAACAAGCAGGTGCACAAGACGTTGCGACTGGTTGCTTCTGTGATAATAAACCGTTGCGAAAAACCATTACCTTACCTATGAAACAACTACATACCGGTATTGTATGAGTTTGAACTACCAGGGCGTTTCGTTAACGAAGATAATGCATACAAAGCAAGAACATGAATAGCGGATTTAACGATCAATGAAAGTGTCAAATATGGGGTTAATGTTTTTCATATTTTTTGTGTTGATTAAACTGATCACGTTTACTATTTTTGATGTTAAAAATTTTTTTTAAGATTATATACAGCAACTTTTTGATGAAAGACTATGCATGAACCTATCAATCAAAGCAGACCAGCTTTATGGTGTATCTGCTGTATCAAAGAAATAAGAACAACGAAATGAATATATTATAAAAGTAAATGTACACAGTGCGCGCCGCTGAAACTCAGAAACGAGTCCCGGTACGATCAAGGGAGTAATGTGATGTGGTAGCCCTCTATTCCTCATCCATGTAGAAAGTTCCCCTTTTTACCTCAAGGAAGTGCTTTTGAATATTTAAGGACTGGGAAGTTTCGCCCTCTAGAAAATTCTGGGACATTCCAGAACATTCGCGAGTATCCTGCATCATTCCTCAAAATTCCAGAATATTCCGGAAAGTCCCACAATGATGCAGGATGTTCTGGAACGTTCGGAAATAATCTCGAAACATTCGGGAGGGTCCCAGAATGATCGGGAACATCTCGGAACTATCCAGGTCATTATGGAACATTCCAAAACACTCTCTAATGTTGTGGAATGTTCGGAACACTGCGGACCATTCGAAACCTTTTTGGTATGTTCTGGAATTCGCCACTGGTAGAGCTACCCAGTGTTAGGAGTACATAAAGCAAGACCTGACGTGGTTTCGAACGTCAGTGTCTTATCAGTGACGAAGGGAGGAACCGTAGAAGTACTGCAGTGAGTGAATAAAACAGTGAAATGTAACTAGTCAAAGTGATGCCGTGAACGAATATAAATCGGAAATAAAATGTGAAAAGTGTTTGTAGTGTACTTAGTGTATTTGCTACTAAAAAGTTAATTTCATGTATATTTTAGGCAATGCCCAAACGTAAAAGAGGAGGAGACCTTGCCATTTCTGAAGCAAAACGGCGGAAACAAAAGAACAGCAAAATACGAAACAGAGGAAGAGCGCGAAGCATGTCTATGTTCCCAACGACGACAAGGAGCACCTTGAGAAGCAGAGAAACCGAATAACAACGAAACGAACAGATTGGTGAATAAAGAATTGTGACACAACCTTATAATAAAAGACTTAGAACTCAAGCCAGCCTGAAAATATCACCCTACGAGAAGCGCGGACGAGGACAAGTAAATAGTATAACCTAACAAATGAAGCATTCCACTACGACCCGACGGAACAATATAACTAACACAAACACCTTGTAATCGGAAAAATGGATAACATCTGCCAATTTTGCAATGCGAAAAAATTCTGTAGAGAACACCAGGATCCTGTGGCGTGAATGGAAAAATTCGATTACCATCACTGGAAGCTCCTCCGTAGGAATTTTTACAATACATGACCGGGGAAACTCCAGAATCAAAACATTTTCTTCAAAATATAAAAGCGTACAAAGCTTGCTTCCAAACCACTTCTTTCGGTATCGCTTCGATCAACAATTAATCGAGATGAAATCGATTATGTTTTTTTTTCATCCAAGGACAAATATATCACAACATGAAACCATTACTACCACTATCCAACGAAGACCTTCCATTTCTGCAAGTATACTTCGTCGGAAATGAAGAAACAGAAATTAAGCTACGATTCACAAATATCTGTGGATTGAGACGAGAAGTAGCTCTAGACGTACAGAGGATCTTACACAAATAAACCCTGCTGATGCACATATTCAAAACACAGTGAACCGAATGATTTCTGATAACAACAAATTTATAACTCAAGCCGATAAAAGACTACCAGAGAATACGTACCTCGATATAATGCACTTCAGGTAGACGAAGTCGCCATCGTAATTGTGTACAGTGAAAACCCATTCCGTGACGTAATTGTACAACGAAAAAGAGAAGGACTACAACGCATTGCAGAGACACACACTTCATTGATTCCCTCCAAATCTCTCATTTCTTTGACTCCTCAGTCTTCTGACTGGTTTGATGGCGCCCGCCAGAAATTCATCTCCTACGCTAACCTCTTTATCTTATAGTAGCACCTGCGACCTACGTTCTCAATTACTTGCTGGATGTATTTCAACCTCTATTTTCCCCTACAGTTTGTGCCCCCTACAGCTCCACCGAATACCCTAGAGGACATTCTCTGATGTTTAACAGATGTCCTATCATCTCCTTTCTCCTTGTCAGTGTTTTCCACACACCCCTTTCCTCTCTGATTCTGAGCGGAATCTCCTCATTTCTTACCTTGTCGATCCACCTAATTTTCAACATTCGTCTGTAGCACCACATCTCAAATGCTTCGATTTTCTTCTGTTCCGCTTTTCCCACAGCCCATGTTTCACTATAATACAATACTGTGCTCCGAACGAACATTCTCAGAAATTTCTTCCTCAAATTAAGGCATGTTTGGTTCTAGTAGACTTCTCTTGATCAGGAATGCCCTATTTGCCAGTGCTAGTCTGCTTTTGATGCACTCTCTTCTCCGTTCGTCATTGGTTATTTTGCTGCCAAGGTAACAGAATTCCTTACCTTCACCTACTTCGTAGCCATCAGTCTTGAAGTTAAATTTCTCGCTGTTATCATTTCTACTACTTCTCATTTGTTTCGTCTTTCTTCGATTTACTCTCAATCGATATTCTGTACTCATTAGACTGTTCATTCCATTCAGAAGGTCATGTAACTCTTCTTCGCTTTCACTCAGGATACCAATGGCATCATCGAATGTTATAATTGATATCCTTTAGCCTTGAATTTTAATCCCACTCCTGGACCTTTCTCTTATTTCCATCATTGCTTTTTCGGCGTACAGATTAAACAGTAGGGTCGAAACACTACATTCCTTTTTTACACCATTTTTTATCCGAGCACTTCGATCTTGGTTGTCCACTATTATTTCTTCTTGGTTCTTATACATATTGCGTATTACCTGTCTCTCCCTACAGCTTACCCGTATTTTTCTCATAATTCTGAACATCTGCTCCATTTTACACCGTCTAACGCTTTTTTCAGGTCGACAAATCCTGTGAACGTGTGTAAATTTTTCTATAGTCTTGTTTTCGTTGTTAACCGCAGCGTCAGAATTGCCTCTGTGGTGCCTTTACCTTTCCTAAAGCCAAACTGATCCTCACCTAATACACCCATTTTTTTCCAATCTTCTGTGTACTATTCTTGTCAGCAACTTGGGACATGAGCTGTTAAGCCGATTGTGCGATAATTCTCGCACTTGTCAGCTCTTGCAGTTTTCGCAACTGTGTGGACGATATTTTTTTCGAAAGTCAGATAGTATGGTGACAGCCTCATACATTCTACACACCAATGTGCATAGTCGTTTTCTAGCCACTTCCCCAAATTATTTTAGAAATTATGATGGAATGTTATATATCCCATCTGCCTTATTTGATCTGAAGCCCTCCAAAGCTGTCTTAAAATCTGATTCTACTACTGGATCCCCTGTCTCTTCTACGTCGACTCCTGGTTCTACGTCTATCAAATCAGACAACTCTTCCCCTCATAGAGGCTTTCAATGTACTCTTTTCACCTATCCACTCTCTAATCTGCATTTAGCAATGTAATTCCCGTTGCACTCTAAATGTTATCACCGTTGTTTTTAAATTCATTGAAGGTCGTCTTGACTTTCCTGTATGCTGAGTCGTTCCTTTCAACAGTAATTTTTTTTTCGATATCTTCACCTTTTTTATGTAGCCGTTTCGCCTTAGCCTCCCTGCACTTCCTATTTATTTCATTCCTAAAAATGACTCTAAGCACTATGCAACTTAACTTCTGAGGTCATCAGTCGCCTAGAACTTAGAACTAATTAAACATAACTAACCTAAGGACATCACACACATCCATGCCCGAGGCAGGATTCTAACCTGAGACCGTAGCGGTCGCTCGGCTCCAGACTGTAGCGCTAGAACCGCACGGCCACTCCGGCGGGCATTTCATTCCTCAGCGACTTGTATTTCTCTACTCCTAAACTTACCTGAATATTTTTGTGCTTTCTTCATTCATCGATCAGCTGAAGTATTTCTCCTGTTACCCATGGCTTTTTCGAATTTGCCTTCTTTGTACCTATGTTCTTCTTTCCAAATTCTGTGATTGCCCTTTTTAGAGATATCTATTTCTCTTCAACTGTACTGTCGCCTGCTGTGTTTATAGCCTTAGAGAACTTGAATCCTATCTTTTCATTTCTTACTAACTCCGCATCCCAGTTCTTTGCATATTGATCCTTCCTGACTAATCTCTTGATCTTCAGCCTACTCTTCATCACTACTACATTGTGATCTGACTGAAATTTTCCCGTACCACCCGGCCTTTTCCAAGTATACCTCTTCCTCTTGTGGGTCTTGAACAGAGTATTCGCTATTACCAGCTGAAATTTATTACCGAACTGAGATAATCTTTCTCCTCTCTCATTCCTTGTCCCAAGCCCATATTCTCCTCTAACCATTTCTTCTACTTCTTCCTCTACAACTGTGTTCCAATCCCCCATGACTGTTAGATTTTCATCTCCCTTTACGTACTGTATTACCCTTTCAATTTCCTCATACATTTTCTCCATCTCTTCATCTTCAGCATGCGACATCAGCATGTATAGGATTATCGTTGACGGTTTCGTGATGCTGTCGGTCTAATAATAACAACCCTGCCACTGAACTGTTGAAAGTAACGCACTATCTGCCCTTTCATCCTATTGATAACGAATCCTGCTCCCATTATACCATTTTTTGCTGTTGTTATAATTACCCTATATTCACCTGACCAGAAATCGTGGTCTTTTTTCCATTTCACTTCACTGACCCCTACTACATCTAGATGCGCCTTTGTATTTTCATTTCCAGATTTCCTGTCTTCCGTACCACGTTAAAGCTTCTGACATTCCACGCCTCGATTCTTAGAACGTTATCTTTCCTTTGATTATTCAGTCATTTTCTCTTGGTCACCTCCCTCTGGCAGTCCCCTCTTGGTGGTCCGATTGGGGGACTATTCTGGAGTCTTTTGTCAATGGAGAGAACATCATGACACTTTTTCAATTACACGCCATATGTTCCGTGGGTACAGGTTATGTGTCTTTAATGCCGTAGACTCCATTGCCTTCTGCGTGCTCCTGCAGTTGATCATTTCTGGTTCTTCCGTCTTTATGGACAAGAGAGTGCCCTGAATCTTTGTCCGCTCCTCCGTCCTCTTTGCCAAGGTCGTTGGCAGCACGAGTGTGACTTATTATGCCGGAAGTCTTCGGCGGCCAATGCTGATTACCAATCAAAACCTAAGCGATGCCGGGTTTCGAAACCGGGACCGAGGACGTTTTGATTACTAATCGAAGACGCTACCCCTAGACCACCGGTGCCCTCCAGTATCTAGTGATATATCTGCACGGAGAGTAAGAACATCATGTGAAAGAAATCCAACTGGCAGTAGGCGTGGAAACGAACAAAAAAGTCACTTCTGAGGAGTTCTATGCTTACCGCCTAATAATCGGAGACAACGAAAGATACAGTCACGTTCTCAGGACTTGCCGTTTATTACAATAATTCTGGTAGGTATGTATGTCCTCGATGGTGAGTGTTCATCGGAGGTGAGGGTATCATATGGAGTGCCCCAGGGAAGTGTGGTAGGTCCGCTGTTATTTTCTATCTACATCAATGATCTTTTGGATAGGGTGGATAGCAATGTGCGGCTGTTAGCTGATGATGCTGTGGTGTACGGGAAGGTGTCGTCGTTGAGTGGCTGTAGGAGGATACAAGATGACTTGGACAGGATTTGTGATTGGTGTAAAGTATGCCAGCTAACTCTAAATACAGGTAAATGTAAATTAATGCAGATGAATAAGAAAAAGAATCTTGTAATGTTTGAATACTCCATTAGAGTGTAGCGCTTGACACAGTCACGTCGATTAAAAATTTGGGCGTAACATTGCAGAGCGATATGAAGTGGGACAAGCATGTAATGGCAGTTGTGGGGAAGGCGGATAGTCGTCTTCGGTTCATTGGTAGAATTTTGGGAAGATGTGGTTCATCTAGGCCCTAGCCACACGACATTTCATTTTATCTGTGAAGGAGACCGCTTATAAAACACTAATACGACCTATTCTTGAGTACTGCTCGAGCGTTTGGGATCCCTATCAGGTCTCATTGAGGGAGGACATAGAAGCAATTCAGAGGCGAGCTGCTAGATTTGTTACTGGTAGGTTTGATCATCACGCGAATGTTACGGAAATGCTTCAGGAACTCGGGTGGGAGTCTCTAGAGGAAAGGAGGCGTTCTTTTCGTGAATCGCTACTGAGGAAATTTAGAGAACCAGCATTTGAGGCTGACTGCAGTACAATTTTACTGCCGCCAACTTACATTTCGCGGAAAGACCACAAAGATAAGATAAGAGAGATTGGGGCTCGTACAGAGGCGTATAGGCAGTCATTCTTCCCTGGTCTGTTTGGGACTGGAACAGGGAGAGAAGATGCTAGTTGTGGTACGAGGTACTCTCCGCCACGCACCGTATGGTGGATTGCGGAGTATGTATGTAGATGTAGATACACAAAAACAGAAGCGCAACGGATGCTTTACGTAAGACTGAATCAGAAGAAACTACGCATTGAAGAATATATCCGCCTTCGAGACGCACTCATAAATGACGGTAACACTGACGAAGTGGAACAGTGGTTATCTTACCTTCATCATACGTACGAAATCCGAGACACATGCACGAATACACTCAAGATGCCATGACCTACATAAGAAAATATGGACTACGTGGCCTCTTCACAACATTCACATGCAACTCGTCGTGGCCACAAATCAAAGAACAACTGAGGTACGGACAAGCCTCCATGCATCGACACGACATAGTATCGCGAGTTTTTCGACAAAATAAAATGATATTTATTGAAGTTATCATAAAATACCACATATTTGGAGCCGTTAGATGTTGGATGTACACAATCGAATGGCAAAGACGGGGACTGCGCCATTCATACAATCTCATATAGCTGCACGACAGTGTCATCCCACCAATATCGAAAAAATCATCCAAGCTGAATTTCCAAATCCACAAGAAGATCCGGAACTGAACGACATAGTAGTGAAAAACATGATTCACAGACCATGCGGGCCACTGGACAGCAATTCACCTTGTACGAGTGACGGAAAATTACAAAAAAGTACCCAAAAGCATATTTGGACGACACACAAAGCAGAGTTGATGGTTGCCCCAGTTAAAGAAGAGGATCATCCAGAAACGGTGGCCTCACAGCAAACTACGAATGCGAACCAGCGACTGGGAATAGAGAATCAATGAGTGGCACAATGTATCACACTACTTTCAAAAAAGTTCCAAGCACACATAAACGTAGAATGTTGCAGTTCACCAAAATCCATCAAATATTTTTCTAATTATGAACAGGGGCAGTGATATGGCAGTATTTAGAATAGCCAAAGACAACGAGCAATGAAACAGAATCTACGAGATCCTCATGTACCAAATGGAAAGATACGTGTACTGTAGAGAAGCAGCGAGGCGTATTTTCGGTTTTCTCCAACTTGAATGCGAACCAGCTGTCTAACATCTAGAAATAGATTTGCAGAATAGAGAGTTTACTTCACAAAACGCCAGAAAAACTGCAGCTGAACTACCTCAGAACACAACGTTAACAGCTTTTTACCAACTGTGCCAAACGGCTGCATTCGGGAAAAGATTACTAAATGTTGACGTCCCTACCTGTTGTACGTGGGACACAACAAGAAAAATTTTCCAACGACGAAAACAAGGAGTTCCAGTAGACGATCATTCAGGAATAATGAAAACTGGCGCACTAGGCCGAGTATTCACCGTACATCCGAACAGCGCCGAATGTTTCTGTCTCCGGATTTTGCTACACTACGTACGGCAACGAACAAGTTTTACACATCTCAAAAGTGCTGACGGTAAACTATCCCAGGCGTAGAGAGAGTCATGCCAATTTTATAACTAATGGACAATGACAACCACTGGTATTTAACACTACAAGGAGCCTCATTTACAGCCTTAGCTGAACAAATGAGAGACTTCGCCATAGTTCTAGCAACATGTAAACCCTCGAATCCAAAACAGCTATGGGACACCTTCAAAGAGAGATGAGTGATGACGTACTGTACCAAATCCGGCAAGCTAGTCCTGAACTGACCATCGACTTCAACGACGGCATCTTCAATGAAACACTCATTCGCCTAGAAGATAAATGTTTAGCAATAAACAACCATTCCTAAGTAGAATTTGGGATGCAAGCACCACGAAAAGATGCTATTAGTGTGCTAAACTTCGAAATTACAAAGGAAAAAAAGCTGCAACCTCAACGAACAACTTCAATACATTGCTTACAACAAAGCACTCCTCAGTGACAAAGGAAATTTACAATGTTATAACGGGCCGGATCGACAACAACATGAACGTGCCAGGCGGCACAAGCCAACTTCTCTAAGAAATCTATTGGTGGCGCAAATGCGTGCTGAGCAACACATCGCACTTGCGCTGGTATCATCTGGCACTGCAGCCACACTTATGGAAATAGGACGATCTGTCCATTCTGTCTTACAACTACCAGTGAATATAGCCGAAGAACAATTCTCGGTATGTAAAATCTCAGGAGCACCTGGACGGGGTGAACTTCTAAAGCAAGCTAAAATTATCTTCTGAGACGAATACGCAGTGGCACATAAAAAATCACTGGAAGCCACTGCCAGAATATTACAAGACTTGCGAGGAAACTCTGAAGTGCTGGGAGGCGCTATACTCATACTCTCAGATTTTCGACGAACACTTCTAGTTATCCCCAAGTCAGGACCAGCAGACGAGATCAATGGGTGTTTTAAAAATCACCGCTCTGGCCACACATACAAATGCTGCAACTAACAAAAAATATGAGAGTTGAAGCACTGAAAGACGAAACAACAGCGCGTTTTGCTCAACAGCTTTTACAAATAGTCACATACCCTGCTGACCAGACGACCGGCCACGTTCAACGCAACAGTGATTTATGCAACTAGTCTGTGCTGGAAACGAACTCATCAAATTTACCCAAACATTGTTCGCAACTACACCAGTCCGGACTGTCTGTTTGAGAGGGCAATTTTGGCAATTTAAATAATATTTTCGACGATATCAGTTTTAATTATGATGATGATGAAGTCCCATACTCCTTGAGTGAGCGAAAGGGAACGATGCCGGAGACCAGCACCGCCGTATCAGGCAAGGTCCTAGTGGCGGTTTGCCATTCATTGCCTTCCTCCGACCGGAATGGGCATGAATGATAATGATGAAGACAACACAGCAGCACCCAGTCTTCTCGAGGCAGAGAAAATCCCTGACACCGCCGGAAATCGAACCCGGGACCCCGTGTTCGGGAAGCGAGAACGCTACCGCGAGACCAAAAGAACATTCTCATGAAGAGATCAAAAATGGTTCAAATAGCTCTGAGCACTATGGGACTTAACATCTGTGGTCATCAGTCTCCTAGAACTTAGAACTACTTAAACCTAAGTAACCTAAGGACATCACACACATCTATGCCGGAGACAGGATTCGAACCTGCGACTGTAGCAGTCACGCGGTTGCAGACTGAATTGCCTAGAACCGCTCGGACACACTGGCCGGCCCATGAAGAGAAAATATACAAATCAGTCGAGACTAAGGTAAACGTTGAAGAAAGAGTGAACTTCCCTACTGTACTTCTAAACTCTTCGAAAGTACCAGATATGCCATTACACTGCCTTCGACTTAAAATTGGATCTCCGATCATACTACTCAGAAATCTCAAACGATCAAAACTATGTAATGGAATAAGGATGATAGTCAAATAGTTATCGAATAACATAATCGAGCCGAAATTATTATTGTAAAGTACAAAGATAGATGCTATTTAGTCCCAGAATACCACTGATATCTACTGTACTGTTATTCCTATCTAAAAGACTGCAATTTCCAATCAAATTAGTCTACAGTTTTACAATTAAAGAGCAAGGACAAACTTTAAAATATTGCAGCATCAGCCTCAAAAATTCCTGCTTCTGTCACGGTTAACTGTTCGCAGCTTGGTCTCAAGTAGGAAATTCTAAAAATTTGTACATATACGAGGGCGGTTCAGAAAGTAACCTCCGATTGGTCACAGTGCGGGTTGTGGGGGTAGTAGCGACGCCATCTGTGCGTTCACGCACTCAACAGGTCAGTCGGCATCAAGCTGTGGTCGAGTGAACGTCGTACCTGCGCTAGTTTAGTTTTTGTGGCAGTTTGAAATGTGTGCTGCAATAGAAAACCCCGCCAAATGTGAAGTGCGTGCTGTCATAAGGTTTTTTACAGCCAAAGGATATTCTGCAGCAGATATTCATCGTGAGCTTTGTGCCGTGTACGGACCAAGAGTTATGAGTGAAGGAGTTGTCCGTGAATGGGTACGTTTATTTAAAAGTGGACGAGAAAACGTTCATGATGAAGAGAGGAGTGGTAGACCATCATTGGTGACTGACGAACTCGTTCAGACAGTTGATGCAAAAGTTCGTGAAAATCGACGTTTGTCAATGTCGGAGTTGTCTACTGGTTTTCCACGGATTTCTAAGACTCTCTTGTACGAGATACTGACAGCAAGATTGGGTTACCGTAAGTTCTGTGCACGATGGGTGCCCAAAATTCTTACCGACCACCACAAAACTCAAAGAATGGCCTCTGCATTAGACTTTCTGTCACGTTATGAGGACGAAGGAGAACCATTGTTAAACAGAATCGTGACCGGTGACGAAACCTGGATTAAGTACGTGAACCCTGAGACAAAAGAACAATCAAAGATGTGGGCACATTCAAATTCGCCTACCAAACCAAGAAAAGCCTCGCAAGATTTTTCTGTCAGAAAACTGATGGCAACGGTGTTTTGGGATGCCAAAGGGGTGCTGTTGGTTGAATTCATGGAACGTGGTACGACCATTAATCAAGACGTGTACTGTGAAACAATAAAAAAGTTACGACGGGCTATACAGAACAAACGCCGTGGTATGCTGACTTCCGGCATCGTTTTTTTGCACGATAACGCCCGTCCTCACTCTGCTCGCAGAACAACGGCCCTTCTTGAGTCCTTCAAGTGGGACGTTATCAACCATCCACCTTACAGCCCAGACCTGGCGCCAAGTGATTATCACCTCTTCATGCATTTGAAGAAATGGCTCGGGTCACAGCGGTTTGATGACGACGAAGAGCTCAAAGATGCGGTCACAGGCTGGCTCCAGGCACAAGCGGGTGCTTTTTATGCAGAAGGAATTTCAAAGCTTGTGAAGAGATACGATAAGTGCCTCAATCGCTATGGAGACTATGTAGAAAAATAGTGCAAAGATGTAGTTGTAAGATGTATATATTAAAATATTTTTATTTAACTTGGTGTATTTTTTTAAATCAACTGGAGCTTACTTTCTGAACGGCCCTCGTATATCACTCCCATTCCGTCTTCAGGCCACGAGTGGCCTACCGGGACCATCTGACCGCCGAGTCATCCTCAGTGGAGGATGCGGATAGCAGGAGCATGGGGTCAGCAAACCGCTCTCCCGGTCGTTATGATGGTATTCTTGACTGAAGCCGCCACTATTCGGTCGAGTAGCTCCTCAATTCGCATCACAAGGTTGAGTGCACTCCGAGAAATGGCAACAGCACATGGCGGCCCGGATGGTCATCCATCCAAATACCTATAAATCACAGATAACAAATTGAAAAATGTTGTTTAGTAGCAAGTATTTTAAATAGTTGAAATATGTTTCCGATAAAAATGTTTACCTCTTTTGGTTTAACAAGTATTGTAAATATTTAGATTATGTTTTCAAAAAATTTTTTTTACCTCTTATACTTTAAAGTTTATCCGTTTATTACAACCACCACCCCAGCTTGTAAGTAAATAAAGTGAATGAAACGATCAGTAAATACACTGTCGTACTGCCGACTGTAGGAATGACGTCATCTACGATACCGATCAGGGAAGCTTAAGTGACTCAGACACTGTGCTCACGATTTGGAGGACCGGGAGTTAAATCTCTTTCTAGTCTTCCTAACTAGGCTTTGCCTGCGGATAATACAGGATGATTGGTTTGGAAACGACTGGATTCATTTCCTCCCCCAACCCATCTGTGACAGATTGTACTCAGCCACTAATGATGTCTCAGAGGTGACGTTAAACCTCACTCTTTCTTCCCTTTCTGCCGTCTACGCTAAATTAGAGACCCGCCAGCGCTTCCGATCTGCGCAGCAGACATCACGTCACGTGGGTATGACGTATGAGCTGGAGCGAGAATCGGGCCTCCGGTGCCGGCGTGGCAGCCGTGATGACGCTGATGTCAGCGCGCCGGCCGCCAGCAGGTGCGCGACGCTGACGCCTCCTCGACGCATGCGCGGGGGGACATTGTCTGCCTACACACGAGAGGGCGTCGGGCGTCGCTTTACGTAAGGTCGCGGCCCGCGGCCGGTGCACGTGACGGACGCTCACATGGCGGACAGCCTGCCGTTAGCCGGCCGGCTCTCTGCTGTCAGACGGGCCGGTGACGTGGCGTGGCTCCGCTCGTGGGCCCGTACTACTCCTACGCCGAACTGACGCGGGCACGTGAAAACATCCGTGACGCGGTACACGTACTGGGAAAAATAAAGGCCGCGGCTATGTAATACGATGGACAGCCACTTGTACTGTCCTGACCAGCCTCAGTCGTCACAGGAGTTGAGGCAGAAAACTCCTCAGCGTGGTTTAGTAGGGTTTTATAATACAATATCTGATCAAAAGTACCCGGACAGATGTATGTAATGCGAGATTGACCACTGTACATCACGAGAGGCGTACCCCCCCCCCCCCCAACCCCACCCCCTGTATAAAAGGGGGCGGGGGGTTTTATGCTGTCAGCAGAGAAGCAGTAGCAGCAGAATGGATCGATCCGGAGAGCTTAGTGTCTTCGATGGTTTACTTGTATTTGGTGTCACCTGAGTAACACATCAATCATAGGTTGTAGAAAAGTCGGCCGCAATGGCCAAGCGGTTCTAGGCGCTTCAGTCCGGAACCGCTCTGCTGCTACGGTCGCAGGTTCGAATCCTGCCTCGGGCATGGATGTGTGTGATGTCCTTAGGTTAGTTAGGTTTAAGTAGTTCTAAGTTCTAGGGGACTAATGACCTCAGAAGTTAAGTCCCCTAGTGCTCAACAAAAAAAAAAGGTTCAAATGGCTCTGAGCACTATGGGACTTAACATCTACGGTCATCAATCACCTAGAACTTAGAACTACTTAAACCTAACTAACCTAAGGACATCACACAACACCCAGTCATCACGAGGCAGAGAAAATCCCTGACCCCGCCGGGAATCAAACCCGGGCGCGGGAAGCGAGAACGCTACCACACGACCACGAGCTGCGGACCCTAGTGCTCAGAGCCATTTTTTTGTTGTAGAAAAATTTCCTCTACCAGTCACAATAAAAGGTTATTTATTTGTCACACGACCGGTTTCAGGCTTGCGCCCATCCTCAAGTGTTTATACATTCATGTACATGTTTATACAGGGTGTTACAAAAAGGTACGGCCAAACTTTCAGGAAACATTCCTCACACACAAATAAAGAAAAGATGTTATGTGGACATGTGTCCGGAAACGCTTAATTTCCATGTTAGAGCTCATTTTAGTTTCGTCACTATGTACTGTACTTACTCGATTCACTGCCATGATTTCATACGGGATACTCTACCTGTGCTGCTAGAACATGTGCCTTTACAAGTACGACACAACATGTGGTTCATGCACGATGGAGCTCCCGCAACAACAGATTCGGTGACCGATGGATTGGTAGAGGCGGACCAATTCCATGGCATCCACGCTCTCCTTACCTCAACCCTCTTGACTTTCATTTATGGGGGCATTTGAAAGCTCTTGTATACGCAACCCCGGTACCAAATGTAGAGACTCTTCGTGCTCGTATTGTGGACGGCTGTGATACAATACGCCATTCTCCAGGGCTGCATCAGCGCATCAGGGCTTCCATGCGACGGAGGGTGGATGCATGTATCCTCGCTAACAGAGGACATTTTGAACATTTCCTGTAACAAAGTGTTTGAAGTCACGCCGGTACGTTCTGTTGCTGTGTGTTTCCATTCCATGATAAATGTGATTTGAAGAGAAGTAATAAAATGAGCTCTAACATGGAAAGTACGCGTTTCCGGACACATGTCCACATAACATATTTTCTTTCTTTGCGTGTGAGGAATGTTTCCTGAAAGTTCGGCCGCACCTTTTTGTAACACCCTGTATAGCTGTAGATCACTGTATAAATACAAAAAAAATATTTGCTGGTGACTAAACAGATACAAGTGGGACAACTGTAAATGGCAAGGCAGAATTTGTCGAAAATATATCCGTACTTACATAAAGATGGAGCATCATTATTATAGTGACGCTGTGGTGACAGTTTTTCCACTTAGTTGCACAGTTCATATCATTTTCACGTCCATGTTTCAGTTTTATAAAGTTTAGCTGCATATTTCACTATTAGGATGTGCACTCGTGAAAAACATTGTGTTTACATACAAACATGTGGGCTGTGGTCAAAGAATTTAGACGTAGCAGGTGTAAAGATGTTTCTCATACAGAAACAGGTAGGTTATGGTGAAAGAACTTAGCCACAGGAAGTGCAAGTGTGTTGCACATAAGGAAACTTAAAAAGCTATTATAGACTGCGTAGTTTTTTATGCAAATTATGAAATTTTTTGATCCACAATTTTAACTTAGATCTAGGAAGTACAATGATGTTATATACATGAAATTACTAAAAGCTATTACAAATTACAAAATTAAAAGATGACAGCTAGAACTGTTTTAAGCCACACTGTTGTCAGTTCTAGATGCAATTTGTTTTTAAAATTTGTAATTTGTAATAGCTTTTAGTCATTTTATGTATATAACATCATTGTACTTCGTAGATCTAAGTTCTCTGACAAAAATGTTGATCAAAATATTTCATAATGTAGGCCTATATAAAAAAACTTCGCAGTCTATAACAGCTTTTTAAGTTTCAATATGTGCAACAACCTTGCACTTCCTGTGGCTAAATTCTTTGACCATAACCTACCTGTTTCTGTATGAGCAACATCTTTACACCTGCTACGTCTAAATTCTTTGACCACAGCCACATGTTTGTATGTAAACACAGTGTATTTCACGAATGCACATCGTAATAGTGAAATATGCAGCTAAACTTTATAAAATTGAAATATGGACGTGAAAATTATAATAAGTGTGTAACTAACTGGAAGTACTGTCACCACAGCGTAACTGTAATAATGACGCTTCAGATTTACGTAGGTACAGATATACTGTATTTTCGACAAATTGTACCTTTCCACTTACAGTTGTCCCACTTGTATCTGTTTAGTCACCAGTAATATAAACATGTACATGAACGTATGAACACCTGAGGTTGGGCGTAAGCCAGAAACCGGTCGGGTGGCAAATAAATAAGCTTTTATTGTGACTGATAGCGGAAATTTTTCTACAACCTATAAAGGAACAGTCACGGAGTTCAACAGCATCCGCTAAGGATAAAATTCACAAATCAATCAGCCATATATAAACTCTCGTAAAGCCGCAAAATTGACTGTTGGTGATATGATCGTGAAGCGGAAACGCGATCTACCAAGATCAGGTGAATCTGACGTACTGGCGGATAAGGGCCATCGAGCATTGTTTAAGGGTATTTGTAAATACATTGATCGAAAAAGATATCATAACACCGAGAAGAAGTTGTGCACGATAAACGAAAGTCGCTAGGCATGTTTCTACGTCTGAAAGACGACGTCTATTCGAATCTCGTGCCAGTCGCATAAGAGTATCGCCGGCAACGCCACTATGATGATAGAAGTCAGTTTTGTTTTGGCGAAATAAATCTCAGGTGAACAACCTGGTATGAGTGTGCATAGGACACAATATTTCGGCAATCGACCACGTTGCCATCATCAGGTGCGCTGATGTACTGACAGTTTTGTTTTAAACACCCCATAACTGTCGCGAGTGTTAGTTACCTTTGAGATCGGACGCGTGAGTAGTTGTTAGTCAATAATGCCTTTAAGACGATGAAGACGCCATTATCGGTATCGGTACGGTCACCAGAAGATCGAGTTCCAGACGGCCACGTCCTACTGCTGAGAGTGAAGGTCGTCGTTTTCGGGGTATGGCTGCCGCGCGTCGTACTGCATCTGGACCAGCAATTCGAGTCGCAATTGGCACCACGGTGACGCAACAAAGTTACTTCAAGGAAAGCTCTGAGCCAGGCGCTCTGACCCCAGGCGACCACCGTTTGTGACTTCAGTGGCGTCAACCACAGGAGGGATGAGTTGATAACTGTTGTGTTTTCTGACGAAAGCCGCTTCTGCTTCGGTGCCAGTGTGGTCGTGTTTGGGTTAGAAGGGGGCCAGGCGAGCGCCTGCAGCCAGACTGGAGATATGACCTGCGGCACAATTTCGTATGACAGTAGGAGCACTCTCGTGGTTATCACACGCACGCTGGTTGTAAATTTGTATGTCTGTCTGCTGATTCGACCTCTTGTGGTATCATACACGGACAGTATTCCAGAGGGTGTTTTCCAACAGGATAACGCTCTCCCAAATACTGCTTTTGTAACCCGACATGCTTCATAGAGTATCGACATGTTGCCTTAGCCTGCTGTCTGCAGTCGCATACGTATGGGACATCATCGGATGAGAACTTCAGCTTCATGCAGAACCAGCATTAACTACCGCTTTACTGACCAACTAAATACAACAGGTATGGAGCTCCATCCCACAAACTGACATCCGGCAGCTGAACAACATAGTTCGTGCATATCTGCGTGCTTGCATTAAACATTTGACGGTGACACCGGTTGTTAATGTACCAGTTTTGCAGTGGCTGTTCTCGCGCTTACATTAACCTGTGATCTTCCAACGTTTACAACTTAAATATGTTAGCTGGACAACCGTATTCCTAGAATTTCAATACGCTGCATTAATTATTTCCTGCTGGTGGGATTTCTTTGCCATCGGTGTAATTTCATGAAATCAGCAGAAGGAATCCATCGTGAGCTCTAAAACGCTAAGCGCTGTCCACCTCGCACAATGCCTGTTCGTAGGGAGTTAAAAAGAATTAATTACAGTTATGGAGCAGCTCCCCATTAACCACACGTTTCCGTAGTTAATGTTGGGCGATGCTTGAGGTGGTATAAAGAGCAGGATCACAGGACATTGGATGACTAGATACGAATGATTTGGAATTATGAATCAAACTATGTCCTGTGGCGATTCGATGGAAGGTTTTGGGTTTGGTGAGTGTCTCTGGTACGTTATCTGCATGATATGCAGCGCCAACAGTGAAGTACAGAGGAGGTGCTGTTACGCTAAGGGATCGTTTTTCATGTTTAGGATGTGGTCCCCTTATTGTGCTTATGAAAACGCTAAATGTGGAAGGACATGGGATTGTGTACCAAGAACAGTAGAGATACAATTCATAGACGATGATTGTTTTTATCAGAATCGCAATGCACCTTGTCATAAACAGAATGTCAGGGAACAGTTTGTAGACAATAACATTTCTCGAAATGTCCTGGTCTGCTGAGAGTACCAACCTTAACCCAACAGAACACATTTTGTGTGAGTTACATCGTCGACATCATTGTCAACCCCCACATCCATCACTGCCTTCTCTGGTTACGACTCCTGAGGAAGAGTGGACTGGCATTCTTCCACAAACATTCAGACACGTTACTGAAAATGTTCACAACAAAGTTCGAGCCGTCATAAACGCGAAGGGTGGGCAGCCCCAATATTAACGTCCACTAATAGGTGTCCGGAGACTTTTGATCAGATGTATTAGGTACAGAAGTAGGGATTAATCATTTCCCCAGCGCAGACCACAATGTCTCAATAAAGTTAATATCCAGCGATATTATGAACCACAGAAAGTTTCATTTCATTTAATCATTTTCAGCCTTGTGAGTGGAGGCATCATCGTCTTGTATTCCGCTGTATGATACAATCTGATTCTAAAATGATTTTATAAACCTAACCAGTTACTTTCCAATCAAAAGTCCTCTTGGAACGACGACACCACATGGCAAACCATTTTAGAAACTTGTCTAACGTTCGTAAGTGAAATTTGCAGTCTGGAACACGCCGTGTCTCTGGTGTTGTACGTACACTGTTGAGAGCAACAGTCTAATAGTAGTCTGATCATACAGCGTGACGGACTGTTTTGAACTGCACAACATTGAGAGCGCGGTGACAGGAGAATATCGTGGTGGGAATACTTCTTCTCCACACAAAGCGCTATTTCATTTACAATGGAGCAGAGCAACATAGTTTGTTCGTCTACGACAGATTTGTTAGAAGTGGTGAGCTTGTTACAGCTAGTCAGAGAATGTCTCTTGTATAATTCAATCTCGGTAGACACGGAGTTGTTCTCTGTCGTAATACAATCCTCAAATGGGTGGAACACTTCGTATCCTCTGGGCACATAATGGATAAGAACCGTACAGGTTGGCGACGCGGTGTAACGACGCCAGAAGATAATTCTGCTGCTGCTGCTAGACGTCATGCTAGTGAACTAGCAGTAAATCGTGAATCGGTTAGACGAATTTTGCATACATTGAAAATCCATCTGTACAAACTTCTTATTGTGCAACAACTGAAGCCAGTTTATTTTTCTGTGCGCGGCGATTCTGCTTCCAGAATGCAAGTGATTTTGAGTGATAATGTGATTTTATTGTTGAGCGATGAAGCTGATTTTCATTTAAACAGGACTGGGAGTAAACGAAACCTGCGTTACTGGGCTCCTGAGCATCCATATCTTATTCGCCAGTGTCCTTTACACTCTGAAAAAATGTAGCGTATGCTCTTGACTCGCTCGGCATTTTTTTTTTGGTCGTATGACCGCGTTTTTTCGAAAAAAATGGGGCCACTGTCACTGTTAATACGGTTAGGTACATTCATATGCTTGGAACTTTCTTTAACCAGAAATGAGAAGATCGATTTCAAATACGTTTAGTTCCAGCAGGATGGCGCTACACCACATACTGCAAACGCTTCAGTGACAGTTCTTCAATGCTTGTTTCGTAGACAGATTATCTAAAGTTTTGGCAATGTTGCTAGGTCTCCGACTTCCCCAGACTTCTCAATTTCTGAGTTTTTGTCTGGGGGGTACTTCAAGAGCCGTGTCTATAACTACAAATCTCGAATTTTGAACCACTTGAAGATTTCAGTTATTCAAGAAATTGCTGCTATCCCTCCAAAGACAAAGGTCCGTGAGAGGGTGGACTCTGAGAAGAGACTTGAATCGTGCATTCGAAGTGGTGGAAATCGCATCAACGACACCATTTTCCACCAGTAAGTCTGTTCAGCAATAAATAACAAATAATGAGCTTTGATTTAATGCCAATCAACTAGCACTACCGTAAAAATTAACCGAGTTTTCTACATTTAAAAACCGTCCACCTCTTATGTGTCACCTTGTATGACGTATACAGTGATCACTGTTCCTCGCTCTTGATACAGGGGTTTCAGTGCAATTCGAGATTTTATTTGATGGAAACATCTACAACTGGAGTCGACGCAGCCTCGTGAGGCTACGTGGAAAGCACATTGAATTAAATAAGCATGAGAACTGACACATAAACTGCCCGGGCAGCATTCTGTTCAAATAAATACACTAGGCGGTGGCTGGTAGTTTGTACAATTAATTTGTTGCTCACGGCATGTCTTTATTCCGTTCATACCAAGCCGGCCACATCAGAGCTGCTTTTGCAATGGTGCTTGGCTAGGTAGCGCGCTCACACAGCTAGCGCCACTCCAAGCTCTGATGGGTCACCGCTAGACGGAAAGAAGTGAGCCAAAGGATCCGCTGTCAGCGAGGACAAAGCTCCCGGAAAGGAATTCTGTGATGGCGGAACAACGCTTGGGAAGCCTGCAGCGTGGCCGGCGGTCAACGCGGAGTGGACGCAAGCAACCCAATGAGGCAGTTGTCTTTGCCGGCCGGTGTGGCCGAGCGGTTCTAGGCGCTTCAGTCTGGAACCGCGCGACCGCTGCGGTCGCAGGTTCGAATCCTGCCTCGGGCATGGATGTGTGTGATGTCCTTAGGCTAGTTAGGTTTTAAGTAGTTCTAAGTTCTAGGGGGCTGATGACCTCAGACGTTAAGTCCCATAGTGCTCAGAGCCATTTGAACCATTTGAAGGCAGTTGTCTTTTCCCAGATGAGTAGACGGCGATTCCAAAGGAGATGCAGATGGGGGCTTGCACATTACAAGAGGAGTGCCAGCACACCGACAGCAGTACAGTCTGTTTGAAAAAGAACTTCTGGTTTTAATGTGTCCTACAATCTGGACAAAGTGACATACACTATTCTAGTGTGTGGTGTTTGATTCCTCAACTCTCCAAGTTTGGCTCCCCTGCATTTGGCAGGTCTGCTTGACCTTGAGACGACACCAGTGCTATTTTATTCCTCTGTTCCCTCAGTTCAGTCCAGGAGTGCGTACAATGCAGTGCCGAGCAACTCAGCAACAATGTGTACTCCGCAACAGAAAGCTCAGTGTGTTGGAATGTAATTTTGGACGTCAATATGGTGGTGAACTACCTACAGCAAAAACTATACGTCATTGGCTGTTCCTCGCATTGGGACAGGGGTCTTTCAAGGAAACTGGCGGTGGTTTAAAAGCAAAAGCACCAGGTAGACCGAGAACTTCTGAAGATGTTATTGAACAGATCCGCGTTCCGTGTGTTCAGAGCCTGAAGAAGTCATTGACCGGACGTAGTCTACGAGTGCCTAAACGTACTGTGTATGATGATGTGCTTAAAAAACTTAAGTTGTGCAACTACAAATACAACTGTTACACGAAATGAAACCTACTGATAAAATCGAAAGGCGTGAATTTGCTGTTAACTTTCTACAAGGAATTGATGAGGCTGTAAATTTTTAAATACGATTCTCTTTTGTGATGAGGATACATTTTGAGTCGGTGGAATAACTGCAGAATGTGGGGGCAGAGCATACACATGAAGTTTTTCAGCATCAATATGACCCTCCCAAAGTTAATATCTGGTGCATTTTGATGGAATATCGTGTGATTGGTCATTCCATTTTTGTAGAAAAAAAATAAACGGGGACATTTACTGTGACATGTTGACAAAGTACCTCTTTCCCCAAATGGACGATAGTGAGGTGGAAAAGAGGCTTGTGTTTTTTCAACAAGATGGCGCCCCACCTCATTATAGTAACCATGTGCGTGCGGCTCTTGACACTCGCTTTCCAGGAAGGTGGATAGGCAGAGCTGGCCCAATACCTTGGCCACCACGAAGCCCAGACTTAACCCCACTGGACCTCTTCTTCTGAGGCCACATAAAAAAATGTTGTGTACAGTGAAAATATCAGACACATGAGTCATTTACAGGAAAGAATCATCGGGGCGGTTGAAACAGTTACACCTGAAATGTTGCTGAATATGTGGCGAGAAGTACAGGGCAACAAATGGATCCCACGTTGAAGTCTACTAACATCAAACAAAGCTTGAAGGTATTGTCTTTCATGATATGTACTCAGTGGTGTAATTTTTCATTAATTTCCTCATTAAATTTATACTTAAACATAGGAGTTCTTTTTCCAACACACTGTATCTTTGTCAGCTGAGTGAAGAAATGTACTGTACAGTGATAAGTGCAGGCTTTGCATCCAGTGTGATGAATTATCAGCAGTATTCCACACGAAAGCTCCGTATGTACAGAGCGGCGTGCTGAGGTTATTCTGTGTTGGCATGTGTGTGTGCTGTTGTTTTCTCTAAGCGAAAACCTCATTGATCTTGTTAATGTTTCGCTGTGAGTGTGGCTGATGTTTGAAAGTTTTCGAGGAGCGAGACAATACATAACGCTCTCTATCAGAACATCGTACCTCGTGTTTGGAAGGAGTTTCCAAAGAGGGAGTTTAAAGCCTGGAGCTACAGCAAGTCTCGACCACGATCTTCATTGATTGTTGAGACCAAACATTCCTCTGTATTCTGGTGTATACAGAAAGGCTCGACCATTTTCTAGTCACATTTATTCGTAGACAAAACAAAATCAAAATGTAGTGAGTAGGCAACGAAGTAAATAAACTCATACTTTCTAGAAAACAATATAAATAAAACCAATCGAAAGAAGCAAAGCAATGTCTTAAGTTTTCAACAAACAGAAGGAAATCAGTAAGTACGTATATCCTAGCCAATTAAACTCACTATTGCTGTGTTTTCCGAACAGGACTCGCCCAGGGCAAAAGCACCACAGGCGCAAAGACGCGAGCTGGCGCCAGTCCTTAGGGTCTCGCCACTTGCGCGAGTTCCACCAGCGTTAAGGGCGGCGCTGAGGATGAAGGTATCGACTTCACCTCGGCCAATTGCCGGCCAAGTGCAGTAATTGGACGACAACGGATAGAAGCCTACTCGGAAGACGAGCGTTCCTGGACCCACTCTGTAGCAATTTTGAGCTTGTGGGGTGTCGTATTGTCCTGCTGGAATTGCCCAAGTCCGTCTTAATCCACAATGGACATGAACGGATGCAGGTGATCGGATAGGATGCTTACCTTCGTGTCAGTTAAACGTATCAGGGGTCACATATCACTCCAACTGCACACGCCCCACACTGTTACAGAGCCTCCACCAGCTTGAACAATTCCCTGCTGACTAGCAGGGTCCATGGATCCATGAGAGGTGTCTCCATACCCGAACATATCCATCCACTCAATACAATTTGAAGAGTGATTCGACCGACCAGGCAACATGTTTCCAGTCGTCAACAGTCCAATGTCGGTGTTGACGGGCCCAGGCGAGGCGTAAGGGTTTGTGTCGTTCAGTCATGAAAGGTACACAAATGGACCTTCGGCTAAGAGAGCCCATATCGATGAATTCGTTGAATGGTTCGGACGGTGACTCTTGTTGATGGCCCAGCGTTGAAATCTGCAGCGATTTGCGGAAGAGTGTCACCTCTGCCATGATGAACGACTCTCTTTAGTCGTCATTGGCCCCTTTCTTGCAGGATCTTTTTTTGGGCGCGGCGATGTCGGACAACTGATGTTTTACTGGATTCCCGATATTCAAGGTACACTCATGAAATTGTCATATGGGAAAAGCTGTGTCTCATCGCTCGTGTGCCGACTATAACACCTCGTTCAAAAAAATGGTTCAAATGGCTCTGAGCACTATGCGACTCAACTTCTGAGGTCATCAGTCGCCTAGAACTTAGAACTAATTAAACCTAACTAACCTAAGGACATCACAGACATCCATGCCCGAGGCAGGATTCGAACCTGCGACCGTAGCGGTCACGCGGTTCCAGACTGAAGCGCCTTTAACCGCACGGCCACACCGGCCGGCCAACACCTCGTTCAAACTCACTTAAACCTTGATAACCATTGTAACCGATCTAAAAACTGCACCTGTCTTATATAGGCGTTGCCGAATGAAGCGCCGTATTCTACCTGTTTACATGCCTCTGTATTTGAGTACGCATGCCTGTACCAGTTTCTTTGTGCTTCACTGTATTACAAGCAGTGTAGCAGACTCGTATTTCAAGTCACAAAGATAAGTAAACCTTTTTAAGTCTTTTGTGTGACTTTGTTACTAATGCGTTGGAGTGTTGTAGAACCTACATTCTTCTATCCTATTACGTGACCCTGGGGCATAGCTGTGTCACAGTGGCGGGGAGAAATTGTCTTAGTTGTGTACTGCACCTGAGTTAATTTCACGAACTCACAAATTCCGACTACTGTAACATTGGCAATGCGGCCTCCACAGCAGTAGCGACGAGACCTTTACCAAACTGGCGACGAGGCCTTTACCAAACTGGCGACGAGGGTTTACATTTACTTCTACATCTCCATCTATGTACATACTACATAACACACCACACTATGTGTGGTGGAGGGTACATATATCCTATTGTGTATTTAACTGGAGGCCTAGAAACAATGGAGAGGCTTCGTCCCGCCGTAGCTCTGTGTTTCACAACCCCACAACAGGTCACAGCAGTCCACCCATCCCACTGGGAGCGTACGTTGTACCAATACTAATCATTTCCTTCCTGTCCTACTCGCAAATAGAGTGAGGCAAAAGCGACTGTCTATATCTCTCTGTACAGGCCCTGATTTCTCTTGTCTTATGTTCGTGGCCCTTAGGTGAAACGTACGTTGGCAGCAGTAGGATCATTCCATAGTCAGCTTTGAATACAGGTTCCCTAAATTTTCTCTATAGCGTTCCTCGAAAAGAATATCGTCTTCCTTCCAAAGATTCGCAGTTGAGCTCCCAAAGCTTCTCTGTAATACTTGCATGTTGATCGAACCTACCAGTAACAAATACAGCAGCTCGCCTCTGAACTGCTTCAATGACTTCCATTAAACCGACCAGGTGGGATCCAAGACACTATAGCAGTACCCAAGAATGAGTTGCAGTGGTGTTCTATGTGCTATCTCTTTTATAGGTAAACCACATTTCCCTAAAACTTGCCCAAAATTTCGAAGTCGATCACTCGCTTTCCCCACAACAGTACTTACATGTTCGTCCTGTTTAACATCGCTTTGCAAAGCTATGTCTAGATTTTTAATCGACCTGACTGTGTCAAGAAACTCAATATTAATCCTGTATTGGGACATTACAAGGTTGTTTCTCCAACTTATCTGCATTAACTTACAGTCTGGTATATTTAGAGCTAGCAGCCATTCATAACACCAATTAGAAATTTTGTATAACAATTAGAGTAGGGGCACAAAGAGAAAGCGAGCAAATTTTGTTAGTGCAGGTTGCCTACATCAGGGGCTGGATTGCAGTTAGGGGAAAACCTATTCTTCTCATTTGATTGTGTTGTGTACATAGTTCCGCGTAGTCAGCGCGTACACAATTTTCCCACTAGAGCGCGCCCCACTAAGCACAACAGCACAGGCGCAGCGCTCGTCCGTCTCCGCACTACGAGATGGCGCTCCCATAGAGACGGACCAAATTCTGCTTCCGCCGATCCGCTTATTAATATGTAATGCAGCCAATGAGATTGTTGCTAATGTAGAACCTTTTCTGCTTGCGGATCATACTCGCACAGTGATACATGAACGTGCGAGGTATTGTAACGAGTGTACAGACCTCCGATTAGTCAGTCTGCATTTGTGTGGACCAGTCTGTACCAATCTGCATTAGTCTGTACCAGTCTGTACGAGTTCTACATTTGTCTGTACCAGTCTATAGTCAAGTTTCAGTTTGCGCCTAATAAGATTACCATATTCCTGTACATAGCCATGAAGATAAATGTATAGAAACTTTGTCAAGTATCAGAGATATATGTGAGAATAAGATTAACGTACCAATACCAATTGTCAATTGTAAATAGCATCCAGAACCAAGTTAAGTAATTTTTATGCTTTTTATTATTTTAATAAAAGTGTGTGAAATTTAATCAAGTTCTGTTTAAAGTTGGTCACCGCCAATCTGCTACTCTAAGTGTGCAAGTGGCATTTCTATCGTCTGACCTAACGGCAGAAGATAAACACACCACGATAAGACCACGAGACATATTGCTGACACTCGCCTACTTCGTTAGAGCGACAAGTCAAATAATCTGATGATGTGTGTACCGGAGGTCTTACAGTACGCACACCACAGATTGACATGTCATTAACTTATTGTTCTCCTTTGATTGACATGTCCTTAACCTATTGTTCTGCTAAGAGGATCCTTCCCTTTGACTGAATGGTACTTAACCTATTGTTCCCCCACCCCCCTCCCACTCCCCCCTCAGGAAAAACTCCCCCCCCCCCCCCCTCGCTGCTACAGGTACACTTTTTGGTCTGAGTTATTGGATAGCCTCTCTCACTGTTATCAATCTGATTGACTACTTAATTAAATTGATTAATTAATTAACCTCTCTGCCTCTGGTAAACACTCTCCCCTCTAAACCTCCCTCCCTGAAATCGATAGTAAAAAGACTCAGTTGGTCGGTCAATTGAAGGGTTTTCTATTATAGTGTGTGGAATATTGTTTAAACACTTTAGACAATGTATAAAATATTGTTTAGTTATTTATGGCAGTATATGGAATGCAGTTTATTTATTTACTTAAAGAATTTGTCTGAAATCGATTGCTGTGTATGGAATATTGTTTAAACAATTTAGACAATGAGTGCAATATTGTTTATTTAAACAATTTAGTGGCGTCAAGACACTGAGTGGAATACAGTTTATTTATTTAAATAATATTTCAGGAAATCGATCACCACCCCTGCCACCCCACCTCCATCCCCCTCGCCTCCTCCCCTCTCCCCCTCCCCTCCTCTACCTGGAAATTTGCGGCTCTTCGGTGGAGAAGAAGGATCTCACGAAAGCAAATTCTAGGGTATATTGTTTTCTTTATAAAAAAGAAAAAATCTGTTTGCGGGACTTGAATCTCCCTTGCTCATCATTCTCTGCTGTTTGGGAAGATGCACATCTTGTGAGAAGTGATTACATCGATCGCATTTCTTTTTTTATTCCGATTGCGCAAGGAATACCACCATGAAACACACATCACACATAATTACGCAATTAAAAATCTTTCGATCGTGAAGCATGCACCATCCACCATCCAGTCCACTGGACTGTACGGGATTCTACCGCACACGCTCCCAGGAGTCTCGAGATACATAGGCACCCCCCCCCCCCCCCCACTAGCGAAATACGTCGTGGAGGTGTCAGTTTGGGTGCCGCAAGGCTGAGGCAGCGGATCCATTTCATACATGACACCTGAGAAATACTTGTTGAAGTGCGTGTTCACCTACGCACTGTTGCTGGCGCGATGACACAGTGCTGTGGGTCCAGTGTTCAGAGAGATGTTTTCATAGCAGATCACCCTCAGCGAGGTATTTGCATAACGGCTCACCCTCACAGGGACAGCAAAAAGGTTCTCAGTGTTATACTGACGTCACATGTCTATGTAAATAAGAGCCAAGTCTACCTCTCAGAAATAGTAAAGTGTGGCAGTCGCTTTTGTAGGAGCTTTGTTGATGTTTCAGCTTGTCTGTATGGAAATTCTTGTCCTAACAGGAGCTGTTTACGAAAATAGCCGAGAATAACACCGATTACATTCTTCCTGATGGTCCTGATGAGTCCTCTAGATCCCATGCGATCACGAAAGCTTTCCAACACATACCAAGTAATAATTAGTTCGGCCGTCAAGAGGACGACACGGTTAAATCAGCTACATTCCTGCATCCCAACAGGCCTCTCCGTTCGGACAGCTCCTACCGTTAGCCGGAAACGTGCATCATTCCCGCCACAGGGCACCGCCGACGCGCACGCATTCCTAGACAGAATTATCCAAGGAAACCAGTCACATTCATATTTGATCGCTATACTTACAATTAAATGTTACGATCGCAGTCTCAATTGGACGACATTCGACAATGAGTGAAGAGTCGGAAATACATCCTGGTGACAGCTGTGACCCTGGAAGTAGAATTATCTGCACCATACTTATCACTTGACATACTTTTATCTTCGCTATCACAGTATTCCATGACAAATCCATACCTTCCTTACGACATAGTCATTTCCTTTGCACATGTCGGACACACAAACGCACACATACTTTATAAGCCTGATGCTCATGGCGAACGTATCACAGACCCCCTACTGCTAAGTACACACATAAAAAAAAAATTTTGCATCACCTCGGTTTCGAGAGTTGCAGAACCTGTACAGAATATTGGAATAGAGATCAACATAAACATCATTTTGCTCTTTTTATTACTCATGAAAACCACACATTGCATGTCGTAACTCCATACAGCGAGACCTTCAGAGTTGATGGTCCAGACTACTATACACAGCGGTACCTCCAATACCCAGTAGCACATCCTCTAGCATTGATGCATGCCTGTATTCATCATGGCTTACTGTCCACAAGTTCATCAATGCACTGTTGGTCCAGATTGTCCCACTCCTCAAGAGCGATTCGGCATGGATCCCTCTGAGTGGTTGGTGGGTCACGTCGTCCATAAACTGCCCTTTTCAATCTATCCCAGGGATGTTTGATAGGGTTCATGTCTGGAGAACATGCTGGCCACTCTAGGCGAGCTAGGTCATTATCCTGAAGAAAGTCATTCACAAGACGTGCATGATGGGGGCGTGAACTGTCGTCCATGAAGGCGAATGACCCGCTAATATGCTTCCGATATGGCTGCATTTTCAGTTGGAGGATGGCATTCATACAGCCTCTATGACGCCTTTCATGACCACCAGCAGTTTACGTCGGCCCCACATAATGCCACTCAAAAACCGCAGGGAATCTTCACCTGGCTGCACTCGCTGGACAGTGTGTCTAAGGCGTTCAGCTTCACCTGGTTGCCTCCAAACACGTCTCCAACGATGATGTGGTTGAAGGCAAATGCAACACTCATCGGTGAAGAGAACGTGATGCCAATCCTGAATGGTCCATTTGGCATGTTGTTGAGCGCACCCCTACCACAGTAGATGGTGTCATGGTTGCAAAGACGGATCTCGCCATGGGCGTCGGGAGTGAAGTTGCGCACCATGAAGCCTATTGTGCACAGTTTGAGTCTTAACACGACGTCCTGTGGCTGCATGAAAAGTATTATTCAACATTGTGGCGTTGATGTCAGGGTTCCTCGAAGGCATAACCCGTAGGCAGCGGTCACCCACTTCAATAGTAGACCTTGGGCGACCTGAGCGAGACATGTCGTCAACAGTTCCTGTCTCTCTGTACCTCCTCCATGTCCGAAAAACATTGCTTTGATTCACTCCGAGACACCTGGACACTTCGCTCATTGAGAGCCCTTCTCGGCACAAAGTAACAATGCGGAAGCCATCGAACCGCGACATTGACTATCTAAAATTCCATACACAGCAATCGATTTCCGCACAAATTCGTTAAGTAAATGTATAAACTATATTCCATATACTGCCATAAATAACTAAACAATATTTTATACATTGTCTAACTTGTTTAAACAATATTCCATACACTACAATCGAATTCCCTCCAATTGACGGATCAACTGAGTCTTTTTCCCGCCAATTTCCAGGAGAGAGGGTGGGAGGGGAGGGGCGTTTGCCAGAGGAAGAGATGTTAATTAATTGATTAATTTTATTAATTAGTCAATCAAATTAATAAGAGTGAGAGGGGCTATCCAATAACTCAGACCAAAAACTGTACCTGTAGCAATTGGGGGGGGGGGAGGGTTTCCTGAGCGGAAGGGGAGTGGTAGGGGGTGGGGAACAATAGGTTAAGTACCTGTCAATAAAAGGAAGGATCATTTTTGCAGAGCAATAGATTAAGGACCTGTCAATCAAGGGAGAACAGCAGATTAATGTCATGTCAAAGGAGAACAATAGGTTTTCCAGCTAGTGCATACCTGCCCCTGATGTAGACAACCAGTACTAACAAAATGTGTTCGATCTCTCTTTGTATCCCTACTAATAAGCCATCTAGTACCCCCACTACAGTCACTCAATGACGACACCGTCCTGTGTACCACAGCATTGTCAGCGTACAGCCTCAGTCTGCTAATCACCCTGTTTATCATATCATTTCTATGTTTTCCAGAGGCACTTCTCATGATACCCTTCTTCTGACAAACACTCGTCATCGAGCACAGAGTACTGGGTCTTATCACTTAAGAAGTCTTCGAGCCATTCATATATCTGGGAAGCTATTCTGTATGCAGACACCTTTGTAAACAGCTTGCAGTGAGAAATCGTGTCAAACGCTTTTTGGAAATCTAGGAATGTGGGGTTTTTGGTATACTAAGAAACTAACAGCGCGATCTATTAGTTCTTTTGTGTACTACACTGTGAAAATTACTATGCTGAGCAGATGATTATAGATCAAACTTTAAATTACGACATCTTTTTTCGCTTTCCGATTTTAATTAAATAAGTCTTATATGTAGGCTCAATCTATGCTCAAGTTAACTGTGAAAACCTCGTGAAAATTCGGCTGGCAGCTATGGAGACTAGCGTGTTCAAACAGAGAGACTTAATGGTTTTATCGTGTTATTGTTGGTATAAATATTCCGCTGTGGGCGGGGTTGACTGTTTATGTGCCGATGTACAAAAAATAATCTTGTTATCATTATGCAGTCAGTGTGATCGATTCGATACAGAAAACTGTAATTGCAAAACTTGACTAGGTAGTATAGTAGTGAAGCGTAGCACCACTATTTTTGTGAGTAGTTGGTGATGGGAGTTCCGGTAGATCTAGATTTAGTTGAGTGCTAATGTAAATAAACCCTAATTAAATTAAAGAGTTGACTTCTGTTTATTTGTGCTTTGTTGATTTTTGTGGAAGCAATTTTTATTTGTCATTTTGTGTGCTGCGGCCAAAGGCAATTTATTATGCACTGTTGTAGCTGTTGGCCCAATTTTCCTTACTGTTCGATTTAAATTGCCTTATATTTTGCTGAAGAAATTTTACATTGTTACCCTCCTATTCCAAACCCTGTCTCCAAGAAATGAAAATGGGCTGCACATTAATTTCTTTTGTATTACTTACAGTCAGTTGTAAAGAGGGATTTTTTTATGTAATAAACTGTTTGCAAAATTAAGCCCAAGCCTGCACAACCCCCAACCTGAACCGCACTCCACTCACATCCTACGGTACAAGCTCAACTTCTGTGTGCTGGCTCTTTTTCTGCATTCGGTGAACTATGAAAACTTCTTGCAACACCAGCTGTATTGTGGAAATAGTATTTACTTTGTTCCTACAACTCCCTTTTTATCGAAACTGCGGTCTCTACATTTAACAAAATCTTAACCACCACCTTCACGGGAAGTGGGTGTAAGTAAGCTTATTGATGTCATACTGTCTCTGATACTGCTACTATGTTTAGCAAACGTCGTTTATCAAAGAACTCTTTATGTTGTTATGACTTCAACGTGACAACACTAGATAACCAGCAAGCGAGGTTGTGCAGAGTTTCGCTGGCTCTTATATTATTTGCTTTGTTTTACTATTACTTGCGTAACAACTCGTATATTAAATGAAATATGTTACTACGAAAAGAGCCCCGAAATACCTTTCAGTGATACTGTGCCGTGACTTTCTTGGGATCATTAATTTGCAACAAAAAGAAAAATATTATGTTCTTATTCCTCTGGATCTGGCTTTCTATTAAAGGAACATTTTTTCGTTACTGTAACTCACTATAAAGTTCAACATATCTTCCTTACTTTATAGTTATTGAAGAGGTTAATGAAAATTACTTTTTTATGAATACTGATGTTACAGTTCGCAATGATTGTCCAACATCAAAATTTTGCAGTGGATTTTTGTTAACAGTAAAACACCAACAAGTACCACGACTAGCACAAGAACATGAGACTATTATCGGAGAAAAAGGCGTTTTTACTATAAGGTTTGCCAGACCAGAACTAAGCACAGCAAGATTTCTTTTATGTTATGAAGGTAAATTATCTTTTTTGTACTGTTAGTAATATATTATCAGCAGCCCGCGTCAACCTGCAAAACACATCATAAAATCTGCTGCTCTGCTCTGCAAGTCCGAAAGCTGAAAGAAATAATTTTATTTCATTATTACCTTCCCGCTTCTTTGCGGTATGATAGATTTCATTTAATGCAGTTTGAATGCGCCGCGGCAGCGGCTCGTTCGTTCGTAGCGCAGCTCTGCACCACGAATAATATTTAAATAACTGAAAATGTCTTAAAGGGATGGGATAATATACCAGGCAAGCTTATTACAAATCATAATGTAAGGTTTCACTAAGTAACTCTCTTCAAAACATTTAAACAAATCAATTAATTATTACACACCTTTACAATGAGTACGTAATGGCGTCCCTCTCTCAATCTTGACAAAAGAATGCTACGCTAGCGTACAATATACCGTCACAGGCTATCCTACTCACGTAACTCCAAGAAGACGACAGAGAAATTAATGTTCGTTCTGTATTATTTATACTAGTCACACATTCTCATCTTTGTTTGATATTTAATAAGTATCGTCTGTGGCGGTTTCAGTACTCGCCGACACAGATATTATCTAAAATAAATAAAAAAAACAATACATAATTTTATACAAGAACAAAACATGACACACAATGTTTTCTCTTTATTACATAATATGTCTTTTGTTAAGAGACGTTACAAGAGATGAGGCACTGGACTGAGATTTCGGAGAACGGCGGCATAAACCCACGTCCGGAAATCCAGGTGAAAACTTACGTAGTTTCCCCATTGTGAAAACGGCGTAATCGTTCCTATCAGAAGGACGCGACTACTTTCCCCCCCAACACTTCCCAAGGCTGAGCTTGTGCTAACCTTCCTTCCTTTCTCTTTACTATATATCGACAGAGAATTATTCTAAGCGATACAATGGCAGTTTGACCTCATTGTGAGGTAGAATGGGTTGCCTTACTTGCCGTGGCTGGATCGGGGAACAAGGGTGGACGGGAGATTAAGGTTTAACGCCCCATCGGTGACGAGGTCGTTAGAGCATAAGGTCACGTTGGGGACGGCTACGGAGTACCTGCAACACGAGGATGACTTGTACCTCGAGTGGATAGTTCGTCCTGCGAACATTTAATACTACCATGGACCGCTTCCGAATTCTAGAGAGCTTTCATCTGGCTGTGAAATGTGTTCCCGTAGGGCACGCTGGGCAGCCTGCTTGGTACTAAAGCTGTACCCGCAAGGAGGACACATTTTCACTAGCCATACTGGTACATCATATCCTGAAGATGATGGAGGGTAAGAGTGCGATAAGTCCGTGTGGATTAGGGGTTTAAAATGCTGCTCTTGTATTGTGCTTGCGTTTGCAGCGTCCGTAAGCCAAGGATATCAGCGGACTGATATCTGCTTCGTGATACTCAAACACCATTGACACCTCCATCCCCACCCCCTATACACACATCGCTGTGTTCCCACAACGGATACATCCAATAGTCTACATACAGAAAGTGCAACAACAATAACAGGGACTAATAAAATTCTCAAACTCTGTATAAAAAATCAGGACAAGAATTTCTTTTATTACGAGTGTCGCGTCCCAACGACAACACATTTGATTTGTAACATAAAACTCCATTCAGAGAGTTTATAGATTTAGAAAAATCTTTTGACAAACTTAACGTAAGGTAACTGCACTTCTTAAGTCATGATATTGGCATAACTCTGTGGAGACTTGTTATACATATAGAGTACCGACAGTGTCACCTGATGATGCTTTTATGAACGAAACCGGTCTAGACATAATAAATATGTATCTGTGCAGCTGTGGTGGTTTCTTATTAATATTAACAAGAATCAGTTGTGGAGTTCGAGATTATTAAGGCGAGTTACACAGGTGTTGACGTGTTACCGGTTTCTATTGGTTATTCCCGGCTATGGAGGCTACGGCGAGGGGCCTTATTCGTCCGTTATAGTCCGTATGTAGTACCTTTGGTTCTACCCGGTAACTCATAATGCGATGGCATTTAAACTCAACATGTTCCACAAGCTCGGTTTTGGGACTGCTGTGCCGACCGCTGTGGTCGAGCCGTTCAAGGAGCTTCAATCCGGAACCACGCGGCTGCTACGGTCGCAGATTCGAATCCTGTTCGGGCATGGATGTGTGTGATGCCCTTAGTTAGGTTTACGTAATTCTAAGTCTAGGGGACTGATGACCTCAGATATTAAGTCCCATAGTGCTTAGAGCCTTTTGAACCATTTTTTCGGGACGGCTGGAGCACATGTAACGACCACATCATACTGTTGTAACCCTTCTTTCGCGGAACTGATTAATTGCAACTTAAGGTTGGCATTTACAACTTAGTATCATTATAACCATTCACTCTATGATCAGACACTATATTGGCTTCCCTTTGCCTCTAATACCACAGTCCACGGGGCCCATAAGCAAATTCCCGTTGCCCTCTTGTTTACTGTCAAATGTGATATAGTTATTCTTATACTTCGACTGCTATAAATGATAACAATCATTTAAATTAAAGTAATATTTAGTACAACACGTTTTTAAATTGAACTAAAAGGTATAAAATAATGTCTTATAGGCCCATATAGATTTCTAACGTCTTATACGAGTTTAATAGTGGCAAATATTTATTTACATCTCGTACAAAATAGATACGTGTTTCAAAGTTTTACTGACCTTCATAGTAGTCACCAGCATTGTGTATAACTCGTTGCCAGCGGTGTGGAAGTCGTAGGATACTCTTAGCAGTGGCAGTTGTGTTGACAGTTCGAGCGCCGCGGTCTGTTGCCCGTCGAATTTGTAGTATCTCTGAAGTGAGTGCCGTGAAGTGTTTCCTTCAGTTTAGAAGTCGAGTTGAACTCAGGAGGGCTTAAGTCAGGGGAGTGCAGTAGGCGATATAGCACTTAGCAGCCCCATCAGTCAAACAAATCAGTAACAGCTTGCACTGTACATGCTTGAGCGTTGTCTTGCAAAATGATGGTCAGGTCCTGCAGAAAGTGTCATCACTTCTGTCTTTATGCTATTCATTTTTTGGAACAGAACCTACGACCAGCTTTAGAGACAGTTTGCTGAACTCTTGGGCAATCCTGTCCAAATTAGACTTGATGACGATATATGAGAGGAGAGGTTCTGGCGAAAGTGTTGAAACACGTGTATTCAGTAGCAGCGATGGCGAGGCATGACAGAATCTCTGACCAGAGAGTTATTTATCGTTGCTAGTCTGCGCTTGACCGCGCGAGAGTTCAGTTCAGTTGCGAGGCAGTTGTTGTACGTAGCGAGTCGCGAGAGCATGTAGTTCGTTCGTGCTAGTAGCGCGCACGAGACAGTCGGAATTGTGTGTGAGGAGTCGGCGGGCGTCGACATAGGCCTCTGGTCAAGGTTCGGGACGAGGTATATTTTTTAAATAAGGTAATGAAGCAGCATTGCGCACATCTGATAATGTAATGTATGTTAACTGTAATTCATTTGTTCAAGAATGCCCCAATAATAAATTTTGTTTTCAAACCAATCTTTTTAAGAAAAGAATCATTACAATTGAAACAATACTTCCTATGCTTTTCCTGCCAGAATCAATTTATCAGATTAATTATCGCACAGGGCCTAAGGTTAGCGCAGCTAGCCTTATAGAATTTAGCAGGTTGATCTTAACGTTAATTTTGTAGGGACTTAACATTTTTCACATTTTTTATTATCATTGAATTTTATTACTGTGGGAAGCTAACATTTGGCACTGTTTGCAAATTTTATTCAATTCTTTTCATTTTCTTATTTTTGTGGGAAGGTTACACTTACCACGATGAATATTCACATTTAAATAATTTTATCTATCAAAAATATAGTGGGGAGGTTACACTTGGCGACATCCGGTCCAGGATCGTATTTCTTTGAGAATCTTCTGAAAAGTAGTCAGATATTTGATCTTATATACTTACTATAATTAGCATTTGGCGCAACGCTTTTACTAATTTTATGACTTTCTTTCCTCAGATCATCAGCAATTCGTTGCTCTGTTGTATTTGTGTGTTGCTTTTGCATTGTGCTGATTTGTTTTGTGAATAATTGTGACTATTGTAAAAATGCCGCGAAAGACTGTGAATAGTGTATCGGGAAGCATAATGAATGAAATTACCGACTTAAACAACTTTACTGATAGTACTTACGACACGCAATATAATGATGACAATCCACCGTTTACTGACAATCATTCTAGTGATGAACAGACGAATTCAATTGTGTCGTCTGTTGACTTACCGACAATTGATGATGCGGGGCGCTCTATTGTAATGAGCGCTGCTCAGCTTAACACACCCGGTTTGGAAAATTCAAATAACGTAAAGGCAAATTTTTCTAATGAAAATGGACAGTGTACTGAAAGTACGACGGATCCATTTAATTCCGAAATAGTGACCGACAGTGTACATTCGATTGGCAAACCTTTTTGTAAATCTCAGAATGTCCAAATGGATACACAAAACGTGACAATTGCAGACACACCACCACACAGTAGAGAGAATAGAGATATTCATTTTAGATTTGATCAAATTATGGCAATATTGCTACAACAGGGTAAAAAACATGACAGCCTTAATGAAAAACTAGACAACACTTCCAAACAGTTAAATGAAAAAATAGACAGCAATTCAAAACGGTCGGATGAAAGACAAGACAACAATCACAAACAACTTAGTGAACAGAACAAACAGTTAAATGAAAAATTAGACAACAATTCCAGGCAGCTTAGTGAACAAATTAGAGCCGTTGCCACGCAGTGTCATGATACTAAGGAACAGTTACGCGGGGAAATTGAGGCTTGTTCAAGAAAAAGTAGCGAAGAAATTAGATCGGTTGCTCAAGAATTAAGGGATATGCAAACAGCTGCAACAGAATCACTCAGAGACGAAATTAGTACAGTCGGTAAACAATGCTCTGAAAAGGCTACACAATTACGCGACGAGTTTAAAGCAATGACAGTAGAACTTTCGCGCACAATGGATGCAAAGATGGACGCGAAATTCGACCAACAGATCACTCAGATTGACGAACGTTTTAATCTTCACATACAAAACAGTGATACGCGTTTCCGCAAATTTATACAGGATCAAAATAAAGTAAAACGTCAAGTAATGGAAACAATCACAGCACAGAGACAAGAAGACAAACGTAAATTGTTTGCGAAGGCAAAAACATACGTAGACAACAATATTGCTACTGTGTCCGACAAAATTAATACCATCGAACAGTTGAACGCGGAATTACGTGATGAGATTTCTGATCTTAAATCAAAAACAGATACACACACAGCAGATATTCAGACAGTGACAGACAGATTCGAACAATTAGAACTAACACAGGATTGCGATGTCATCAAAGGTGACGTTAAAAAACTGAACGAAACTACACGTAAATTGCAAAAACAAATTAATGCCTCTGACACTAAAACCGATGATCAGGTAAAAATACTAACTGAAAAATGTGATGAATTGGCCAGTCGTATTGATGTTATCGAAAGTAATAATGACAGCAAATCAGACGATACCTCACCGGTTTCATTTAATCAAACACCTGAATTTCAAAATTTACAGCAGACAGTTAATGAGATCGATTCATCTAATAACACCTTACGTAGAAAATTGTCATGTTTACAGCAAGAAGTAACACAGATGAAAAATATTTCAGTTAATAACATATCACAACAGACGCCACTTTGTGAACATTTGTCAGACTCACGCAGTGCGTATAATTTAGGTAATCAACAGAGAGTACACGACTTAGATTCCGAACAGACACAGACAAAAAGATTCTCTTACAATCATGAACCTGTTCCAACATACAGAGACGATAATTTTGATTACAAACATTTTCTGTCAGTGAGAAAATTTAAAGTTTTTAAAAATGACAGAACACAGATTCATCCGCTAGATTGGATACAACAATTTAGCTTTGCTTTTCCACCGACTTGGCCCGTAACGCACAAACTTGAATTTATTTGCAGTTTTTTGGAAGGTGAGCCGGCAACTCGTATGAGACCGATCGCGAGACAATGCTATTCGGTAGAAGAGTTTCAGAATGCTTTTCTATCAGCGTATTGGTCGAAGACGACACAGTGCAGGATTAAAGATCAGTTAATTAGTTTACCGAATTATGAGAACACAAATTTTCCCAGTGTCACGCAATTTTTTGAGCACATGGTCCAACAAAATCAGTACTTAAGTGAACCATATAGTGAATCTGCACTGATTCAATTATGTATCTCTAAATTACCGCGGTCATTAAGACTGTCGCTTTTAACAGGTCAGCAAAAAGAAAATATTTCGGCATTCAGGGATCTGCTGCAGCTTTTAGAAGTGCAGCAATCAGATTATTCTTTCGTAAACAAAAATTTTTCATATAACAACCAAGGCCAACAAACGTACAGCAATTATGATCAGACACGTAATTTCAATAGGAAAGGTAACAGATGCTTTACGAACGACAACCACCAGAACTTTAATAGCAGACAAAATTTTGATTATCAATATCGTCAAAATTTTCAGCAACAGGAGCCACATTTTAGTAACAATAGAGGTATTCCACAACAACAGCAACAAAACCAGCCGGTTAGCCTACCTAACCAACAATGTAGTACACAAGGTCAACCTAACTTTAATGTTTCGCCGCGTGGACGTATAGTCCCAACTGCAACAAATAGTAACGCACGCTGGCAAGGAAATAATTACGTGCAGAAAACACACTACTTCAATTCCTATCGTAATGCACCGTATAGGAATGACTATTACGACAGACGTAAAAATAATGAGGACAATTTTCAGCGTACATCTAACAACAGTCGGTCATACCAACAGCAAAATTATCCACAAGAACATATTCTCATGAATGAACCCGACAGTAGGTATCATCCAGAGCGTAATACGTCTGGAAGAAGTAATAGAACAGTTCAAATAGTAGAAATGCCACAGAATCCTCCTGATAATAATAACACGTCAGATAGAATCTGACTAGATACTGTACAGGTCGTGTCTTCCAGTAACACAAGCACTACTTTTGACACGGAAAATGTTGTTCACGAAAATGTTATTACTTTTGACGATATCAGAGATACTCTTTTGCAGGAAAGACCAGTTGTTCAGAAAACCATTTCACATCCTGTCATCGAAATTAAAATAGGTTCATCGAAATTTTCAGCAGTAATCGATTCCGGATCACCTATGTCAGTTATAAATGAAGAAACTTTCAACGAGTGTAACAAAGAGAATACTTATCCTACATTACCATTAGGCAAAACGAAAGTAAAAGGAGCTGTATCGAGTAAAGGAGTAGACGTTAAATTACAGACACACTTATCATTTTGTATTGCAGGTCACTCAAATTTTAGGATTGTTCCATTATTGACAACAGACGTTATTTTAGGTACGAATTTTCTGGTACAACACGACGCAGTTATCGATTTTCAGAATTCCTATTTAATGTTGAAAGATGAAAATGTACAATTGGCTTTGGAATTTCAGCACTCATTATCTGCAGAAGAACAGACAATTAATCGCACAGAGGTCATTTCCGTATCACGTGGCATAGACTGTAATTCCACATTGTTCACGGATACGTACGTACATAACTACAATACTCCAGACGAGGCTGACTACGACGTAATGCAGATGATTTCTGATAAAGTTAAACAAAACAGTGCAAATAGAGACGACGAACGCACGCAACTACACAAAATTCTTTTACAGCAAGCTCCAGTTTTCGACAACATTCCTGGTACTATGTCCGGATTTATGTATGAATTTCAAGTCAAACAGCACGACACATTTAAAGCCAAGCATTATCCTATTCTGTATATTCATAGAGAACAGGTTAAGAAAGAATTTCAGGATATGCTTGACCAAGGAATTATTGAACCAGCAGTTAGTCCGTACATAAACCCGCTACATATTGTTAAAAAAAAAGATGGCTCACTTCGCCTCGTACTTGATTCACGTCACATTAATGACATTATTATTAATGAAACAGATCGACCACAGACACTAGAAGAACTACTACAGAAGTTTCATGGTACAGCTATTTATTCCACACTAGATTTGAAATCGGGATTTTAGCAAATTCAACTTCATCCGAATTGCAGAAAGTATACAGCTTTTCTCTGTTTTGGTGACTGTTATCAGTTTTGTAAATTACCATTCGGCTAACTATTTCTTCTGCAGCTTTTATTCGCGGTTTGAACACAATACTTCCGACAGAACTTAAAGACAGAATCACGACGTACGTAGACGACATTCTTATCGCTGAAGCTAACTGGTCTGAACACAATATGATTCTTGAACGACTGTTACAAACTTTTCATGCACAAGGACTCACAGTTAACCTCAGTAAATCGCATTTTGGCAAAACTTCTATAAAATTTCTTGGACACGTAATTTCAGCAGAAGGCATTGCGCCTGATCCGGAAAAACTACAAGCTTTACGTGACATTACTGTTCCTACGACGAAGAAACAACTACGCAGTTTTTTGGGCTTAATTAACTTTTTTCGTAAATTTATTCATCACTCTGCTTTAGACACACCTAGATTATGCCAATTAACAGGTAAAAACACTATTTGGTCCTGGGATAAGCTAGCACATTCTGAATTCATGAACCTGAAACATGCTTTGTTGAATGCACCACTTTTATCGCACCCAGATCTTACCAGAAATTTTTCCATTGCCACCGACAGTTCCAACACCGCTTTAGGGGTACATATTTTTCAGGAAATTGAAGAGGATGGCTCTACAGTAATCAAAAACATCGCATTTGCAAGCCGCATTCTGCCACCTGCTGAACGAAATTATTCCGTTACTGAACATGAAACATTATGTGTTGTTTGGGCATTTACGAGATTTCGGCATTTTCTTTATGGGAGACACACTACAGTTTACACAGACCATAGAGCTATACAATTTTTACTTTCCGCTAAATTCACACACGACAGATTAAGCAGATGGAAGCTTTATTTACAGGAATTTAATTTTACAATAGTTCACATTCCCGGCACACAAAAGGTAACAGACGCACTATCTCGTTCTCTCAGCAACAATCAGCAAGACGTCGCAACCAACTTCTGCAAAGCAAATTTCAGCGTCATGTACATTCAGCAAGTTGCATTTGAAAATTTTATTTCATCGTCATTACAGGACATAGTAAAAGAGCAAAATAAAGACAACGTGTGGAAAGAAATTAAACACCTTTGGCAAGATAAGAATAATGTTACCATTAGAAACCATTACACTGTACGCAATGACATTCTGTTTCGCCGCTCTCATCCTGACAGCAACAATTGGTTATTATGCATTCCTGATGAACTGGTTAACAAATTGATCTGGTATACTCATTTAAGTTACGCACATTACGGAGCTAGAAAATGTTTTCTTATACTGAGACAGAACTGTTATTTTGCCAACATGGAGAAACGTATACGACGAGTTTTAGCGTCATGTAAAATTTGCCAGAAAGCTAAGTCAGACACAACTTCACACATTCCTCCATTATATCCCATTGTACCTGTTAAATTAAGACATATGGCCGCAGTAGACATTTTTGGTCCGATTCCGAGAACCAATAGAGGTTTTTGCTACATCTTTGTCGCTGTTGAACTCACTTCAAAATTTGCTACTTTCACTCCGTTACGCAAAGCTACTGCTAAAACCGTTTCGAAAGCATTTGTAAAACATTTTCTATTTCATGTAGGGCATGTGATGAAAGTAATTTCCGACAATGGATCACAATTTCGATCTGCTATATGGACACGTATGTTACGAGCTAGAAACATTTCTCCGATCTATATATCCAAGTACCATGCTTCTTCGAACCCTTGTGAACGATTAATGAAAGAAATTGGTAAACTGTGTAGAATGTACTGCCATAAGAAACATATTGATTGGGACACACACATACTCTCATTCCAAGATGTAATTAATTCCATTCCAAATGAATCCACTATGCTATCTCCGTCTGTTATACTGAAAAACGTTGAACCACCAAACAAAATTACAGAATTAGTAAATTTTCCTACATCTCGTCGATTACGACACCACGAAAATAATTGACATTGCACTGAACAACATCAAACGTGCCGCAGAGCGCCGGAGAAGACAGCAAAAACAGGTTTCTACACGCCGAGACTTTCACATTGGACAGAAGATATTAGTACGTACACACTATTTATCCAACAAAATAAAAGGTAAGTGCAGTAAATTTGAACTTCTATACGCAGGTCCATATCGGATTCGCAGCATTCCTCACCCCAATCTTGTACACGTCGAAACTCTGAGAACCAGAAAAAGTAAAGGCAACCACCATGTCTCTAACATTAAACCCTTTATTGAGTGAAGACACTTTGTGATTTAACATGCTATGATGCCGTTTACACATTTTATGACTATTTCTGCAATTATATTTATGTGACTACCTATTGATGATTATCGTATTTTTTCTTGGCAAGTGCCCGGCAAGGTAAGGTTAGCAGGTCGCTCTTCTTGTCGTTACACATCAGACCGTGCACATTTTTCCAGATGAACTTACACATTTTATGACTACTTATGCAATTATATTCACATGACTACTTATTGATGATTATCGCATTTTTTCTTGGCAAGTTGTCATCATTTGTTTATGTATGTACGATTGTTTTCATGTTTTGTTTGTATGCACTATGAAATGGTTAAGATATAACAAACACCAGCTGACTTTGACATTTTTTTGCCCTATGACATCTCAAGATCGTGACGTTTTACATTTTTTTTTTAATTGCTGCAGCATTGTGATATTCTGTGTACATTTTTGCATCTGAACACTGTCAATGTTTTTGACATATTATGTTTTCTGTCATGTTATGCTGTATGCTTAATTATGTTACTATAAACCAGTCATTATTTAATGGGTATATGATTTAAATGCAAGGCATTAATCTTTGTTCATCATTTTCAGAAGGAAATAACGAGTAAAGGAAATAAATTAAACAGAAATGGGAATTTCACCTATGGAATAAACGAAAGAAGATGCAAAAACCCTATGAGGAAGAGTAAATGGATCAGAATTAACGAACATTAACAAGAATATACTATACACATCGTAGAATAGCAGTCTTAACTAATTTTTTCTTTCAGAATATGAAGCGATTGATGCAGGCTGTCAGACAGAACTACACATCTTAGTTTTAGTGATGAAATATGCTAGAGATAAGGAATAGTTATGTAATGAGTAATGAAGTGATTTTTTTGCAGATTATAATGAATGCTGATGAATAATGATGAAGTACGTATATGCTACTATGGATAATGAAGTTTTTCTTTACAGGTGATGATAATAATGCAGTTATGATAATATAAGTAATGAAGTGATGGATAATGAAGTTTTTTCTTTACAGATGAGGATATTGTTGAAGTTATGCATTTATGCTATATAGTTATTTAAGCATTTGTTGCAGTTTGCTTTGACAGCAGGTGTTATATTGCATAGTATAATGACGGAAGGTTTTGGAAAGGACAGCTATGGAACACATTTTTATACACATTTCACCACCTGTTAATTCGAAATTCACTACTTTTCAGCATATAATGCACTTCTTCTTTCAGCTTAATAATCCATTTTTTTAATATATTTTTGCAGGAGAAATTATTTATGAAATTAATGTGCCATAAGCAGTAGTTCATTAAATCTATGTCATCTATGAATGTGATTACATATACTCTACTTGTTTCATAATCTTGCCACAGCTGACTTATGACGAATGACGTTACACATTTTCATTTACACCAACAACCCAGAAGCAAATTTTTCTCTCTTGCTCTCCTCTATAATTACCCAACGCAATGCATTGCTAACAAAAAAAAAATGTATTACCAGTCCCAAATAATGATACCAGTTTAAGAGAGTTCTGAGTAATGCTGATCAGCTATGAATAATATGTTACCTGAAAAATGAATACTATTAATTACTGTATAGAGATGACGAATGCTTTGTAACTAGAAAGAATTACTAATAATGCTTTGTAACTAGGAAAATACTACTAATTACTGTATTGAGATGACCAATGCTTTGTAACTAGGAAAAGAATGCTACTAATTATGCTTTGTAACTAGAAATGAAGGCTATTCATTATGCTTTGTAACTGAGAAAAGAATGCGATTATTTAATGCTTTGTAACTAGGAAAAGAATGCTACTAATTATGCTTTGTAACTAGAAAATGAATGCTATTCATAGTGCTTTGTAGCTAGCAAAAGAAGGCTACTGATTATACTACTAATTACTGTATAGAGATAACTAATGCTTTGTAACTAGAAAGAACTACTAATAATGCTTTGTAACTAGGAAAATACTACTAATTACTGTATTGAGATGACCAATGCTTTGTAACTAGGAAAAGAATGCGATTACTTAATGCTTTGTAACTAGGAAAAGAATGCTACTAATTATGCTTTGTAACTAGAAAATGAATGCTATTCATTATGCTTTGTAACTGGGAAAAGAATGCGATTATTTAATAATGCTTTGTAACTAGGAAAAGAAGGATACTGATTATTACTATATTGAAATGACAAATGATTAATTAATACTCTTTTGTAACTGGAAAATGAATGCTACTAATTAATAATGCTTTGTAACTGAGAAATGATGACTGTATTGGGATGACCAATGATAGAGTATCAACATTATTATTGACTACCTCCTGTTTTAAGTAATGGCTTCTGATGATTTGTAATTAGAGAATGGGTGCAAATATTCTATGTAAAACAATTAATGAACTTTTTTCTGTAATACTACATACATGGTACAGAAATGTTCAATAACTGGGCTATGAATGCCGCAAACTACTAATGTAATTCCTAATGAAGACTAGTATGTGACTTAATGTCCTTCACCTCACTACCCTGCATTTACTGCAATATCCATTTGTCCTGTACATCCTCCTGATCATGGAGCACTATATTTGGTCTGTCCACCACCGTGAGCGATGGAGACGTTATTATGGTCCCACTGTTTGGTGTACCTAATGTACTGCCAAAATGAAAACATGGAATATTACTACGACATTTCAGTGTCTTGGCTACACTGATAAATACTTCTGGGAAAAGAACTTCAAATTGTCTCACTTCGTGTTGTACTTCTGTGGAAAGATATGGACTTTCAGTGCAGCTGCATGCAACCTAAAGTGCTACAACCATGATGCAATCCTTCCCTTTCCTATCCTAATTCTTGTAACATAGTGAAAATAATTTTTTTTGCTACCATCATTTATATTCATGGCTATACATTTTTTTTTCGATTTGCTGAACTGCAGTATATGTGCACTTATGTCACTTATTAACATGATTTTTTGCCATTATGTTTATTTTGTTGTGCAAATGCTAAAGAGTTTTTCAGTGCGTGTGCACTTATGTCATTTGTTTTGTACTCACGTTTTGTTATTGTCTAATATGTTTCGTACTTGATGCATGTGCACCATTTTCCTTCATGTTCTATATCTGTATATATGCTGTAATTGTAAAGTTAATTAGTTACAAAAAAATTTGTTGCTCATGGCAAGTCCAAATGACTCACCATCGCTGCCAAATTTTTGCCCCCCCAGTGGAGGGTTATGAAACACGTGTATTCAGTAGCAGCGATGGCGAGGCGTGAGAGAATCTCTGACCAGAGAGTTATTTATCGTTGCTAGTCTGCGCTTGACCGCGCGAGAGTTCAGTTCAGTTGCGAGGCAGCTGTACGTAGCGAGTCGCGAGAGCATGTAGTTCGTTCGTGCTAGTAGCGCGCACGAGACAGTCGGAATTGTGTGTGAGGAGTCGGCGGGCGTCGACATGGGCCTCTGGTCAAGGTTCGGGACGAGGTATATTTTTTAAATAAGGTAATGAAGCAACATTGCGCACATCTGATAATGTAATGTATGTTAACTGTAATTCATTTGTTCAAGAAAGCCCCAATAATAATTTTGTTTTCAAACCAATCTTTTTAAGAAAAGAATCATTACAATTGAAACAATACTTCCTATGCTTTTCCTGCCAGAATCAATTTATCAGATTAATTATCGCACAGGGCCTAAGGTTAGCGCAGCTAGCCTTATAGAATTTAGCAGGTTGATCTTAACGTTAATTTAGTAGGGACTTGACATTTTTCACATTTTTTATTATCATTGAATTTTATTACTGTGGGAAGCTAACATTTGGCACTGTTTGCAAATTTTATTCAATTCTTTTCATTTTTTTTTATTTTTGTGGGAAGGTTACTCTTACCACGATGAATATTCACATTTAAATAATTTTATCTTTCAAAAATATTGTGGGGAGGTTACATTGTTACGTATCTCAAGACTATGTATTCGTACGAGTTTTACGGAATTCGAAGCAGATATTATGAAAATATATTGGCCGGTCGTAGAACAAAATAGGATGTGCTTAAGCACAGTAAAAGCCCAGCACTGGCAGCAACATGCTTCGAATCCTATTCTCAGTATTTTAGAGACATCTTGAAAAGGGATCAACACCTTGAGCATCCATACAGTCCCAGAAAACTGAGCCGGACGCGGTGGTCTCGCGGTTCTAGGCGCGCAGTCCGGAACCGTGGGACTGCTACGGTCGCAGGTTCGAATCCTGCCTCGGGCATGGATATGTGTGAAGTCCTTAGGTTAGTTAGGTTTAAGTAGCCCTAAGTTCTAGGGGACTGATGACCTTTGAAGTTAAGTCCCATAGTGCTCAGAGCCATTTTTTGCACGTGGCTAGAAAATACGACTCTTTTATTTAAATACTGAATTGCTGCACAAAAGGAACATGAATTAGTTTCACAAACTATTTTAAACATGGCTGCAGCAGCAACTGTTAAAATTCTTCAGAATAAAGGATGACAGCCAGAAACAGTTGCAGGATAGAATTTTTTTATTAAAACTCTTGACCACGGTTTCGGTACATATAAACATACCTTCATCAGAAGTAAAACTTCCTGAACAGAAAGACACATTCATTAGAAAAGCCATATCAACGAAAGTGAGAAACAGAAGCTTAAGTAACAGTGAAATTACTAAAGTAATACAGGCACAAAATCTTTAGTACTTACTAAAATTACATCATGCCATGGAGAATAATAAAATAATTATGCCAAAGGCGTCGTCAGTAATTTAAAACATCTCCATTTATACGACATGTGTAATGGGCACAAGATCATAACGAACAGTTTAACATCGTTGCTTCGCCTATGAACTATTGAGACACGAGTGTGAAAGCACTAAGGCAGACTGTTTCGCCGCGAGAGGGCACTTGCATGTGCAAGACACACGTATATTAAAATCCATAAATACATACATAAGCGCATCAAAAAATATAAAGGTTGTGTTAATTCAAACTCTGTCTTAATAATAAAACGTATCAGGCCAATTAAAGACACTTATGTAAAATAAAAATATAGAACCAAATTTGCCTGTGTCCTAGTGTCAGACGGATAAAGCTTGAGCTTGGCAGATCTAACGAGAGAGGGCACAAGTGTAATGCGCGAGAGTCTCGCGTAACGTAGGCATGAAATACATACTAGCGAAACAACCAAAATGTTATAATAAAATGAAACCATCTGTCATTATGAATAAAACATAGTAGTCATTTAACCACACATACACATTAAAATACATAACTAACAAACATCACAATACTTAGAATCCCAACAAGACAGGAAAAGCGCATTTCACCGGCATCAACAAGCAAGAAAATAACTACTAGTCAGCCAGACTAAATTACATTAAGGCAATGAGGGGTTTGAAACTGTCTAAATTTTTTTTTTTTTTTTTTTTTTTTTGTTACGAAGCTGCACCTGTTCATTAAGAACAAAACCATCTTTTAGAGACAGATGCTTAAAAATCTCTAATTCTTCGAGCAAGTCTAGTTTGTAACCTTTATTAGCTTCATGAAGCAACTCTACGTCGTCCAGTTCACATGGCGTGTGCCGTAAGAGCCATAGATGTTCTGCAAAGGTGGAATTATATACGTTTTCCCCATTTTTACCTAACATGTGTTCTTTATACCTAACTTTAATGGGTCTACCTGTCTGCCCTATGTAATAGTTTGGGCAGTCGTTACAAGTAATTTTGTATACACCGGACTTAGTGCTGAGTTCTTCTCGTGCTCCAATATTATGAATTACTCTACGTTTCAGGCTATTATTTACGGAAAAAGCAACTCTATAACCGTATTGTTTCTGTAAAAGTCTTCTTATCTTATATGAAACATTACCTAAAAATGGAATAGACATAAACTTACTCTCATACTTATTTGTCCTGTTATCTCCTAAAGTAGAAAATTTTACAGCTGTTTTTTTCTTAGCAATTTGGTCAATTAATTTAGGGTTGTATCCATTGTTGGTAGCTATTGATTTTAATAATGGATACAACCCTAAATTAATTGACCAAATTGCTAAGAAAAAAACAGCTGTAAAATTTTCTACTTTAGGAGATAACAGGACAAATAAGTATGAGAGTAAGTTTATGTCTATTCCATTTTTAGGTAATGTTTCATATAAGATAAGAAGACTTTTACAGAAACAATACGGTTATAGAGTTGCTTTTTCCGTAAATAATAGCCTGAAACGTAGAGTAATTCATAATATTGGAGCACGAGAAGAACTCAGCACTAAGTCCGGTGTATACAAAATTACTTGTAACGACTGCCCAAACTATTACATAGGGCAGACAGGTAGACCCATTAAAGTTAGGTATAAAGAACACATGTTAGGTAAAAATGGGGAAAACGTATATAATTCCACCTTTGCAGAACATCTATGGCTCTTACGGCACACGCCATGTGAACTGGACGACGTAGAGTTGCTTCATGAAGCAAACTAGACTTGCTCGAAGAATTAGAGATTTTTAAGCATCTGTCTCTAAAAGATGGTTTTGTTCTTAATGAACAGGTGCAGCTTCGTAACAAAAAAAAAAAAAAAAAAAAAAAATTTAGACAGTTTCAAACCCCTCATTGCCTTAATGTAATTTAGTCTGGCTGACTAGTAGTTATTTTCTTGCTTGTTGATGCCGGTGAAATGCGCTTTTCCTGTCTTGTTGGGATTCTAAGTATTGTGATGTTTGTTAGTTATGTATTTTAATGTGTATGTGTGGTTAAATGACTACTATGTTTTATTCATAATGACAGATGGTTTCATTTTATTATAACATTTTGGTTGTTTCGCTAGTGTGTATTTCATGCCTACGTTACGCGAGACTCTCGCGCATTACACTTGTGCCCTCTCTCGTTAGATCTGCCAAGCTCAAGCTTTATCCGTCTGACACTAGGACACAGGCAAATTTGGTTCTATATTTTTATTTTACATAAGTGTCTTTAATTGGCCTGATACGTTTTATTATTAAGACAGAGTTTGAATTAACACAACCTTTATATTTTTTGATGCGCTTATGTATGTATTTATGGATTTTAATATACGTGTGTCTTGCACATGCAAGTGCCCTCTCGCGGCGAAACAGTCTGCCTTAGTGCTTTCACACTCGTGTCTCAATAGTTCATAGGCGAAGCAACGATGTTAAACTGTTCGTTATGATCTTGTGCCCATTACACATGTCGTATAAATGGAGATGTTTTAAATTACTGACGACGCCTTTGGCATAATTATTTTATTATTCTCCATGGCATGATGTAATTTTAGTAAGTACTAAAGATTTTGTGCCTGTATTACTTTAGTAATTTCACTGTTACTTAAGCTTCTGTTTCTCACTTTCGTTGATATGGCTTTTCTAATGAATGTGTCTTTCTGTTCAGGAAGTTTTACTTCTGATGAAGGTATGTTTATATGTACCGAAACCGTGGTCAAGAGTTTTAATAAAAAAATTCTATCCTGCAACTGTTTCTGGCTGTCATCCTTTATTCTGAAGTTTCACAAACTAATAGTTGTTGGAGAAGGTCACGTGCTAAATTTTACGGCGCTACGTAAAGGAGCTAGTTACGAGTAGTAGCCAATGCACAAAGCCCCACCTCGACCCAGGGGACCGACCAGCGCAACACTGAATTTCTACCGACACAACGAGCTAGATTAATCGTCTCTCGCGGCAAGTATCGGAGATAAGATCAAGAACGAAGTTCACATGGCTATCAAACACGCGTTAACTGTGGTGGCGGGCAGCCCTGGACGGTACCCACTCGGGCATAAAATGCACACCGGTCGGTTTATTGGCATCGAGAACTTTCAGTTACTCACCGGGCGCCGGAGCGGGTGTGGAGAAGGGGCGGCGCTGAACGGTCCTTAACGGTGATTGTCTCAGTATCAAGCGTGTTGCCAAGTGACGTGCCACTCGCGACACGGGCGCAGGTCCGAACCGATGCTGACACCACAAGGAGAAGAGCCGGACTGTGACAAGCTAGGCTGGTGAAGCCGGAGCTGCCTTCTTTGAACCGGTATCCGGCGGCCGTAGTATCCAGATATCCGGTCGCGCGACAGAATCGACAGCGGCGGAAATCGGCACGCTAAGAAAAAACCCGCTGCCTGAGTAATCGTAGCGATCTAGGAACGTCTGGGACAGCTAGGGTCGATGTGCGGCTGAGGGCCCCGTAGTACCATCCAGGAAGTGACGTGCAAAGACCGCGAGAGGAACGATATAACAGAAAGGGAGGGGCAGAAATTACTGCTGAAATAAGAAACCATGCCGCAGATCATAATTAACGAGCTTAACTAGTAAAGAGCAGAAAGCGGCATCAGGCTAAGGCCATATCTATACTCTGAATATAATTAAGTTCTGTTGGTGATTAGCATTAAGCATGTTTCTGTGTACTGACCTGTCTTCTTGTGGTTACTATGTCTATGTGCAGATCTTTGTAGCGTTATCTGTGGGAAGTTACGGGTATAGTTGTATAGAGCGTCGGAGACAGACGGACATGCTAAAAACCTCTTTTCCTGTAAATAAAGGGTAGAAATCCGAGGTCTGCTTCGTCGCCATCTCGCAAGGCGTAGCGTATTGTGTTGGGCGTCGGTGACTGACGCGCCTTGTAAGTCAAGGGGACAGACCCAAATATGCCCGTCATTACAGTGAATGAGCATAATATTTATTTGACCAATGTTATATGTTCTAGTGCTGTCTTAATCAGCGGAGATATTTAATTTTAATTTGTATTTTTTTAGAAGCTCTTTGCAACTTAACAAGATACTGTGTCGTTCCTATGAAATCGTTTCTTTTGTGGGGTATCTCATATTGTTGTTTCCTTTGTCTGGTCCATGCACTGTGCAATTCTAACTTAAATGATTAGATAATAAATTTTCTACGTTAGGTTTAGGTGGGTGTAACGGTATATTATGAGTATTTTGGAGAACTTTGAGAGTGACATGAGGAGTTAATATAGGTTGTCTGTGGTCCTGGGTACAGAGTATGCAATGCAGATGTGACTTAGGCTTCCGGCCTACTGACCGCTGCATAGATTGCCCTGCGATATTTCCGAGGTGTTAGGATGGCTGGGACTCGAGTTATGCAGAGTGAACGCTGAGCGATCCCTACGCGTGTGCTAGGTGATGTGTCCTACTCAGTGTTAATTTTTTTTTATGTGTGTGTGTTCTCTTGCCTAAGTGGCCGGAGGGTAATTTTGATTATTTGTAGTCCTCTACCCGTTCTGAACTTAAAGAGTGTAACAGAGATTTCACATTACACCAAAACATGGACAGACGTGTATTGTGCACTGATGTAGTTGTTAAAGTTAAGACATTTTGAGGGAAATAAAGTGTTTAGTATGGGGACCTGAAACAACTTTTTGATGGGCAGACCATGGATGTTTTATATTAATTCAGGATTAACGTAAAGACACCATAGCTGCACTATTAATATTTAAAGTCAAGATAGGATTAGTGTGCGCTGTTTAAACAGCTTGCGCTGACACAAGATACATGAAGCTTTCGCCTCCTACAGGATACCCAGTCAATGAGAATGGAGATATTTTACGTTGTGCAGGCATTAAGGTCACTTGCTTGTGAATCCGCTTCAAAAATAGATCGTTTTTTTTCTTAAATCGATATTTAGACTTTCTTGGACAAAACTGGGTATCGGGCAGGAAATCAACATAAAGATCTCTCGGTGTGCGTACACACCCACGTTTCCGCTGCTTTCACACGTCTGTGTTTTCGTTAGACTCTGGTTCGAGGAACGTGTACTATACAACTGCTTTTCAAGTTAGCAGCCCCGTCAGAAGATACTCTTTGCGGTTCGCTTGTGTATCTTTAGATTTCTTTAGAAATTTTTCAGAGTTGCTACTATTTTGTATTCTCTAAATCTGTTATACGTGTAATTTGTTTTAATGTGGGCCCGTTGGCAGGTGTGAAATTCTAGAGTGGCTAGGAATGTATTCTAGGTTTGATATGAGACAGTCACTGTTAAAACTGAATCCATGAGAGTGACTGAAGCTGAAAAGTGGGTTCTTGAGTCAACTAAAGATAGTAAGGAGAAGCAAGAAAAAGAAGAGAGAGAATGAGGAACGTGTAAACCAAGTAGGTTATGCAACTTGAATGTATTAGGAACAACTGAGGTGAGACATAAATTTTCACTCATGTTTACTTTATGCACAAATAATCTATTTGAGCTAGGGGTCTGAATTTTTTTATGATGCTTCAGGGTGCTATTTAGAGGAAACTGGACTACAGGAAATAGCGTACTATCAATAGGAAGCAAAATACTTATTGATTAATGATAAAATATTACCTTAATTTTGATTATGAGATGTAAATATTTCTAGAATAAAAACTTATTGTTGAAAAACGTATCCATGCTCGAGGCAGGATTCGAACCTGCGACCGTGGCGCCTAGAACTGCTCGGCCACTCCGGCCGGCCTAAAGTGCCAAGCATCTAAGTAAGATCGTTAGTCAGTGCATAGATTCCAAGTATGGACCCGCATACAAACATGTAATCTTCTCAAACAACTTGCAACAATATGAGTGTGAGAAGTAGTGTAATTAAGCATATACGAAAATGTTAAAGAAGAAACACTCCCTACAGTTTTCATCCCACTAAGAGTTCACGATTTTAGTTAGAGCTTTGTAAAATTTGTAAAAATTGTGAGCATTTCTCCAGGAGTTCGCGGGCAAGTTACCTTTAGGACCGGCGTTCTGCCCACCTGACGCTGCACGTCAGGCGGCGGCGGCGGCGGCGGCGGCAGGCGTCCCGCTGACTCAGCGTGTGGCGAACGCATCGCCACTGGCGTGGGCGCCACTGCAAGGGATCAGCCTTTCGTAGCGGAGCCAGTATTTGCAGGGAAGCAACGTCCCCTTTATCAGTGGGAAATAGACTACGCAAATTCCTTCAGTTGTTCTCGTAATCATCGTTTTCAGAACACATGCTTGGTATAAGTTTTAATTATGGAAAACCAAAGGAGTTGACATGACTATTCCTCTTGCAACATTTTTTTGTCTCATACAAAGGTTCGAGTTATAAATAAGTGCCATTACTTTATTAGAAAGTAACATCGATAATCTTCCTTTCATTGAACACAGTTCCTTAGTATTAAGTGTTCACAAAGGAAAGCAAAATTAATTTTTCCGGAATGAGATTTTCACTCTCCAGCGGAGTGTGCGTGCGCTGATATGAAACTTCCTGGCAGATTAAAACTGTGTGCACCGACCGAAACTCGAACTCGGGACCTTTGCCTTTCGCGGGCAAGTGCTCTACCAATCTCAGCTACCGAAGCACGTCACACGCCCGGTCCTCACAGATACTGGCAGAAGTAAAGCTGTGAGGAGCGGGCGTGTGTCGTGCTTCGGTAGCTCATATGGTAGACCACTTACCCGTGAAAGGCAAAGGTCCCGAGTTCGAGTCTCGGTCGGTGCACACAGTTTCAATCTGCCAGGAAGTTTCAAAAGTAAATGTCATGGAAATTGCACTTCAGTCCTTTTTGTCTCATACACATATTTGAGTGGGTGAGACAGCGGACGTTATTTTATTAAGTCCATGAGGCGATCCTGCCCCGTAACCAGGCTACAGTCAGCTTTTTTTGTAGTCCTTTCTTTTCTGGAACACAAATTCATTATGTGTGTGATTAAGCTTGTCTTTGACACACGTGCTACGTTCAAGACATTGTAACATCATGTCTAGTAATTAAGTATAGATCAAGCAACACTGTTTTGCCATGCTCATTATAGTAAAGGAGGACTGCGGGGGACGGTTTTCTAAATTTAATGACTGGCTGAGTTGGTAATTTCGCTATGTGAAATTGATTCATTTCATGAGCAGCATACTGTAGCAGCACCACCGTTTAGGATAGGGAAAGTTAGTTTTGTGCGATATTGTGAGCACATGTGAGGACCGGATTGCAGTGAGTTACGCATATCAACAGTTTCGAAGTAGAATAGAGGCCACAGGGCTGTCAAATTGCTGAAAGACTATACATAGCTGTTTTGCATATCGCAAGTCGCAGGCAGAAGGGGCCTACTGGGCAACCTAGTGTGGCAAAACAGAGGTGCACAGCCGAGTATAAATAGGTGCCGTTTTCTAACGAGGTTCAGTCAAAGGTGGCAGCTCTCCTGGACGGCGGGGAGTGTCACACCACCAGCTACACACAGCAGCAGATGGAGCGCCAGCGTTCCAGCTCATGGCGGGTCATTATTTCGACTGTCTGAGGCTGACGCAGGGTCCATAGCTAGCCATACAGCGGCGGGCCACTCTTTGGCTCACTACCGTGGGCAGTCGTCGTGGCTTCCAACACACGCTGGAGGTATCCCAAGGCGAGGGCCACAGATTCGGATACTGGATCATTGGCGCTTGTCGTTGGTGCGATCTCAGCCACGCCAGCAAGAAGAAGCAGCAGCTGGACACCTGTGGCTCACACCCAGCAGCACTGAGTCGGCAGGGACACAGACTGCTGAGCCAACTGTCGGCGCATCCCGACCCCGTCACAATTCTGCGGCTGTGCAAGGTGGGCACGACACAGCATTGTGTTGAACGGGCTGCTGGGGTTCTTCCTCAGCATTGCGGGGCCCTGTGACGCAGATCAAGAGGAACGAGGGCACTGTATTTGGAAACAATAAATCACTTGGAAAGTTCTTGCTGAGTTTTAATACGGTGCTTTCTACCTCTTCCCATTACAATACTTTTCCACTCCTACAATGGTGGTCTGTTGGACAGTGTGTAGATGAGAAAAGCTTTTCATCGAGTTGAGGCTCCTTTTATAAAGGCCGTGAGTAAATCTTACCAGTTAAATCACGCTCCCTTGTGGGTGGCACCGATGAAAAAGCAAAAGGTGCGTGGAACAGGAGGAGATGAGTCCAGGGACTGAAGATCTGTCCCTTGGGGGAGGATTGAGTGGGCTGCTGGACTGGGGGTGCTGATCACTTCGTGAGTGACTCCTCTGTGCTGACCAGCTGCTGTTCCCCTCCATCTTCACGTGGAGCACAGAACACTAGGTGCTCTGCATGGCGGCGACCTTGTTTGTCAGCATGGGATCTTGGTGCAAGTTGGCAAGGATGCTTTACTGCACCCATGGGTAACGGTAGCGTGTTCTGCCAAACCCAGAGGGTAGTGACATCGCCTGGGCCCAGTTAACTGGCTCCACACTGCTGAACGACTGGGTGATCGGTCCACCACCTGAGCAGGAATGGGTCCTTGGCCCAGAGATGGGAGCTTGGCGAAGGGCGAAGTGCACACCCGCCTGTTCGGAGTGTGCGGTGTACTTTCCGAGATGTGCTGAGTGAAATCGTCTGTGATGGATAAGTTGAGGGGAACCAGTATGCTGGCGACGGCGTGCTCAACCCGATAGCTCAGGAGTGCCCTTGGCCTAGGAGCGAGCTGCAGCAGTTCCCCCCTCCCCCCCCCCCCATGCCAGAGGGGCTGGTCCGGGGCAAGAGATGGGGTCCCACCTTTTTTTCCCTCGTCTAAAAGTCATGCTGGCTGAATAAGAGACTAGTCAACTAGTGAGTCGAGTGCACCTTTGAGGGCTTCAATCCCAGCTGTTCCTTCCGCAGAATAGGGCCTGGGACAGACCGTGGAAACTCTTTTCAAAAAAACATACCAGGATAACTCAGATCCTGCACTGAAACATTAAAAATGGAAGGATAAGTGAAGCAGCTGTCCTGGCAATCAAGAATGAACTCGCCGCTTTGGCTATCGCTATTGCGGAGGTTGAGGGGCGAGTTAACAACAGGAAAACAGAAAATGAGTGGCTGCGCAAGCGGCCGACGAAAACATGGGCAGGAGTGGCTGCGCAAGCATCCCCCAAGTCCCAAACGACTGAGGAAACAATAGCGAGAGTGTCGCAAAGACTGGACACGGCGGTCTTTCTATGACCCCTGCCTGGTCAAGACGTGAAGAAAGTGCAGGAGATTTTCACTACAATGGTGAATTCTTGAGAAAGATTAAATAACAATCAAAAAAGTTAACGCAACAAAGAATATGGTCATTGTAGATGTTACTACAGAAGAAGATAGGAATAAAATTCTCAATAACCAGAAATTGAGCAAAGCGGTAAAGTATGAGCCGCCTAAGAAGCGAAATCTACAAATTATGTTGTATGATGTACCTTTTATGTTGAAGGAAAACGAAATATAGGAAACAATACGCCAGCAAAACTTCGACGAAACGGATGTGGAAACTTTTAAACTGCGCCTCGGGAACGATACGTGGTGCATTACGTTGCCGAGCTTTCTGGGGAAATGTGGAGGAAACTAACCACTATGGGCAAAATCTACATGAGTTTGCACGCAAAAAACGTGCAAGATTATTTGGTGGTACCTCGTTGCCACAATTTTGGTGACTGGGACGACATACACAAGCACTGTGATCAGAGGCCAACTTGCTCCAGGCGCGTGCCTGAGGACCATGTACGGAAAAATTTTAGGACAATTGGGGTGTGCACTCCTTGCATTCGAAGAGGAAAGAAGACCTGCAACACCACTGAGAGGAACTGGCTTACCTACAGGATGCAAGAGCAGCGGCTCATCTCCAGAACTGCGTATGCCTGAGGCCATACCTAAACACAGGAAGCCTATGAGGAAGTCCCCGAGCAAAAGGAGAAGGGATGCGGCGAGGGCCAGTATATTTCAGGAATTTCTACAGAAGATTGCCGGGTTTGGAACTCAAAAATTAGTGACGTTTTATATATATATATATATATATATATATATATATATATATATATATATATATGTGTGTGTGTGTGTGTGTGTGTGTGTGTGTGTGTGTTCAAACTGACCTCTGTGGTCAGGTAGAAGCTTCTTCTCCTCTAAGCTGGGGACAGAGGTAGTCTGAAGACTGGGAACAACCAGGTGGGCATTCTGTGGGAGGGAGTCGAAACACTGCAAGCAGTATGAGTGGCTTAGCAGACTCACTTCCTCTAAAAAGTTTGGGGGTGGACCCTGTCGGGATATATATCCAAACTTGGAACACGCAATGCAGTTACTGCACCTGGAAGAGCCGGCAGTCCTAACCACAACTCTGTGGCACGTGGTGTGTGTCGGCCACCAGTAAGGGAGAGACGTCAGCTTTTCGGTAATGGAGGCTGTTGACAGGATACAGCTCAAGACAATGAGTCTAGGGCCCTGCGGGACTTCGTCTCAAAAAGTCTTCGAAGGCTATTGTCCCCTAGCAGGAAAATCAGTAAAAGGATAGCAAAGGCGTGGGCACAGGGCTCTGTCCTGGGACCACTCTTTTGGGGCGTTAACATGGATTCTCTTCTGGACAACTTGAAGAGTAGTGAGAATATGCTAGAGCTCATAGCCTACGCAGACGACCTCCTCCTGCTGGTTGGCATTCGTAACCGCAAGGACCTTGAGCCAAAAGTGAAAAGGGCTATATCGATATTGATAGCATGGTGCTGCAAAGCAAAGATGGCGGAAGAATCTAGCAAATCCACCTATTTACTCCTGAAAGGGCAAATCATCAGAATTCAACGGTAGGAATAGACAGTCACAAGTTCTTCTGCGACGTGAAGCCTAATATTTGGCAATAGTCGTCGACGAGACGTGACGCATATCGACACTGTGACTCAGAGGTCGCTGGAAACAATAATTTGATCAGAATTGGACACAAGCGTTTTCAAGTACCAGCAGACCTGATCAGGCTGTACAACGACAGCATCCTAACATCCATTGCAGGGTACGGTTCAGGAGTCTGGGCACACAGGCCTAAGAGGGTCATGCCTGCCTTGGCCATGAGAAGGGTGCAGCGGAACATGCTCCTGCGCTCAGTCGGGGCACACAGAACGACTCCGGCGGTAGGGAGGGTGGGAGGGGGGGGGGGCATTGTCAGTGTTAGTGGGACTGTTGATTGAAGATGCGCCGGCCGGTGTGGCCGAGCGGTTCTAGGCGCTACAGTCTGGAACCGCACGACCGCTACGGTCGCAGGTTCGAATCCTGCCTCGGGCATGCATGTGTGTGGTGTCCTTAGGTTAGTTAGTTTTAAGTAGTTCTAAGTTGTAGGCGACTGATGACCTCAGCAGTTAAGTCGCATAGTGCTCAGAGCCGTTTTTGAACTTCAAGATGTTGGGCCGGCCCGGTGCCACGGGCAAGGGCACTGGGACTGGCACGGTGGGCACGGCCTACAGGTTTTATGTTACACTGGCACACCAGGAACGCTGAGCGCTGAGGGAGCGTAGGCTAGTTTCTTAAGTACTTGTAGAACGTAGCATAGAATCAGATAATAGACACTAGAGCACGAACCGTGTAGGTAGCTTACCAGCAAAGGTAAAATGTAGAGTGAATCACCATAGCCAAAACAAGAAATGCCTGTAGTGGTATAAGAGCATAATAAGAATACACATCCTGTAGTAAAAACAAAGTAGCTGCAGTAGCTGTAAATGCAGATGTAGAATTAGGACCCACTAATGAGTGGGGTAGTGGATTGTTGTGTGTCACATTGTTGTTTGAAATGAAGAACTTCTTTTTAAAAAAAAGTAAAGAAAAATTCTGGTACCCGTACGAGCGCCCCCACGCCGACGTCTGTTGTGTGTGGGCGAGCTGTTGCCGCTGCCATTGTGACCGAGCGGTTCTAGCAACTTCAGTCCGGAACCACGCGACTGCTACGGTCGCTGTTTCGTATCCTGCCTAGCGCATGGATGTGTTGATGTCCTTAGATTGGTTAGGTTTAAGTAGTTCTTATTGTGGGGGACTGATGACCTCAGATGTTAAGTCGCATAGATCATAGAGCCATTTGAACCATTTTTTGAACAATAACTCACGAAGCTATGATGTTCGTCTAGTTCTGCCTTTCAATATTTCCCTGATTTTCCACCGTGCCCACCACACACGAGAAACATCAAAGCCTTAAATCATTTCTAAATTCCCTGTTTCTCGGTAATATTTCAATGTATGCTTACATAAACATAATTTGCATCATAACCAACGTATGAAACATTGATTTGATACTTTCCTACGTCTATCTTCCGTGGTATATTCGTAGAATATATATATTTCGACGCTCGTATATCCTCTAAAAATCAACATTTCTTTCCTTCTTCAAATGAACCATTCGTCATTTCAAGTATCAAATGTTAAGGTAAGTTAACGACAGTACAAATACACCGAGGGGAAAAAATCGCAACCTCAAGAAGGAGTTGTGCGACACAAAGGAAAGCTGGTACTCTGAAAGATAATGTCTATTCATACGTCGCGTAAGAGGGGCGCTAGCAACGCCACTATGAGGATGCAGATCAAGTCTTCTTAAAATACAGGCGCCAAGAGTCGTGACTGGACGTGGTGAGTTGAAATTAGTCAACAATGCTTTTAAGGCAACAAGATGCTATTATCTACGCCTCACTGCATTTGAAGGAGATCGTGTAATAGGGCTACGAAAAGCTGGAGGGTCCTTCTGCGATACTGCATAAAAACCTGGCAGCAACGTAGCCACTGAACATGATTAGTGGTAGCGGTGTCACGATAATATTGAGTCGCAAGAAGATCGATCTCCAGACGGCCACGTGCCACTACCAACAGAGAAGACCAACGTGTTCGGCCCTCCGTACTGCATCTGCAGCAGCAATGTAAACGGTAGCTGGCACCGCAGTGACACAAAGAACTGTTACAAATCGGTTACGTCATAGACAGCTGTGAGCCAGGCTCCCTGTTGTGTGCGTTCCACTGACCCCAAAACCGCCATTTGTGTCTTCGGTGGTGTCAAGTGAGAGCTCAGTATAGGGCAGGGTGGAGGTATGTCGTGTTTTCTGACGAAAGCTGGTTCTGCATCAGTACCAGTGATGGCCGTGTGTTGGTTATAAGAAGGCCAGTCGAGGGCCTGCAACCAACTTGTCTGCGTGCTAGATGCGCAAGACGTACACCTGGAGTTACCGTCAGCGGTGTGATTTCGTATAACAGCTGGAACACTCTCGTGGTTATCCCAAGCATTCTGCCTGCAAGATGGTGGTAATTATTTGAATCGTATCGTCACTAAAGAATACAAATACTTTTGCTAATTCACTATTTTGCTCTCTTAGCAATATTTTTTACAGTACCCGTCTGTTAATAATTGACCAAAAATGCCGTTAGGCACAAAGAATATATCGATATTTATTACTTACGGTCGAGCAGCACAGCATAATACCAATGAGCCGAAGCACTATGACCACCTGTTTGACAGCGAGTTGGCCCATGTTTGAAACGCAGTTCATTAGTGATTCTTTCTCAATGACACGGATTAGACAAGTCCTTGGTGGGTTTCTGGTGCTATGTGACACCAAATGCCTATGCATAGGTCAAACAATTCCCGTATGTTGCGGAGCGGTTTTTTTGTTGGTGCGAGGATGTCGTCCAGACAGTGTTCCAACGGTTCACGCGAATTTCTGAAATTTTTGAAAACATATTCAGCGACCTTAAAAGTGGTTAAAATTAAAATTTAAAACAGTCTTGATCGCAATCTTGTTAAAATTTTTTTTTTTTTTGGAGTGAGTGACCGGTTTCGACTCTACGAAAGAGTCATCTTCAGACTCCGGAGCGGTGAATGGACTCTGCTAAATGAGTTCCATCCACAGTCGACGCTCGTGTAATTGCGTTCACGCGAATCTGGTGGCCAAGATACCATCGTCACTATCACGCCCCTCGAGCCACTGTATCACGATTCCGGCCTTGTGAGACGGAGAGCCCCTATGGAAGGTGCCATTTCCATAGAACAAGCAGGGTATGCAGCTGTTCACATAGTCCACAGCTACCATGCGGCCATGAAGACCAGGTAGGTGACCCCCACAGGATAATACCGCCCTCTGCCGTCCAGCATCTGTGCCGCGAGTAGTCGTTTGCCTAACTGAAAGGATATCCGGGCACGAGATGGTGTAATAGGAAACGTGATTCATCAGACAAGGCACAACCTTTCCGTTGACCCACAGTCCAATCTAGATGACCCCGAGGCTACGATAATGTGGTCCGAAACACTTGTTCCTGCTCTAGAAGTGTAGTGTGTGGTTACGTCTGGCACAGATGGCGAAGTGTGGGAAGCCTCTGATCTTCACGTTCTGTGAAAGAGACGTGGAAGTTCACAATACCATGACCTACTCGTGCTGGTTTCAGTGTCTTGCACCCACTTTCAATAGAGGCTGACGACAGTAGCAAGCGAACATGCGCCGGGCCATAGCCGTCTATCCTGTCTCAAAGTCGCTGATGTTGCTGGCTTTTCCTGTTTGCAGCCCATATCCTAGCTGGAACATTCACCATTCGTCTCTACTTAAAAGCTTTCTTGCCTGCGTGTCCTTCCCACAGCGCCACCGGGCAGCATTGAGTCTCGCGGCGAGCAGTGGTCGTAATGTTGTGGCAATCAGAGTACATTATATGATGGACAATGAGAGGAGCTAAGTTTCTACTTGTAGTTGACCACTTATAAACGGCCCGTCACATTAATTTGACCATCGTCTATGTTTGAAGCCAACGTGCAATAACCACTCACATGAGGCTCATTGTAACACTAACAGTGGAGGTATATAAAACGTGTCGGAAGGGATGTGGAAAACAGTGCTGTCGTCGTAATGCGGGAATGGAGCGATTTATCTGATGTCCAAAATGGTATGATCGTTGACTTTCGGGCCACAGGTGGAAGAATTTCCGATATGGGTAAATTTTTAAACTGTTCGCATGCCAACGTGGTTAAAATATACTGTGCACGAGAAAATGCGCTATAGAAAAACGGCGCCGGGCAACTGTAGTGTACCACGGGCACTGGATGAGAGGGGTAACGGCTGCGGGGATATCTTCGGGCGAGTAGAACGTGTAACTGTTGAGCAACTGACCGTCCAGATGAACCATGAAGCTGCCAACTATTGTCTCCTCAAGACCGTTCAGGGAACGTGCTGCATATGGGCTTCCACAGCAGCAGTCTGGTTCATGTACCCATGCTGACTCCTGTTCATCGGGGACGAACGCTGGAATTTGCACGTTAATACTGCAGAAAGACGACGAGAGAGTGGACAGATGGACGCTGCAGCGTACAGCATGAAATATGTGAAAGCAAACAGTCTGCACAATCGTCGGCAGTGTACAGGCCGGAGGGGAGAGCGTTATGGTCTTCGGAATGATTTCGTAGCATTCCCTGGGTGATCTCGTCATTCTGGAAGGCACAACGGATCAACACAAGTCTGAATCAAACCTTGTGACACATGTCCAGCGCTACATGCAGTTTGTTTTTTTTCCTCGGCACATTGGCATCTACCAGCAGGATAATGCAACGTGTCACACAGCTAGCGATGTACACGCATGGTTCGAAGAGCACCAGGAAGTGTTTACCGTACTCACTTAGCCACCAGACTCCTCCATTTTAGGGCAGTCGAAAATCTGTGGGATCATTTCGATCAGGCAGTACGCGCCGTGGATCCTCACCCGAGAAAAGTAGCGCAGCTGGCCATGGCTTTGGAGACGGCAGGGCTCCACATCGCCCGACAGAACACCACTGACTCCCTTCCTGCACGTCTCGCAGCGGTCCACGCCGCAAAAAGGGCTTGTTCAGTCTTTTGACAGGTGGCCACATTAATGGGACTAGACAGTGTAATTAGTCCGAAGATGTTTCTTATCTCTCGGATGCCTTTTTCTGGCAAAGACTTGACAGGCTAATTGCCAGTGCTTGCGACGTAGGGGACAACAAGTGCCGTAACTAGTTTTGCTAGGTAGCTGAATACTGGTCCAAGGACAGAGCCGTGTGGAACGAACGAATTACTAATATTTTAAGCGCTCTTTTAGGACTGTTTTATTTCGTTTGTGCACCCGATTCATGACATAATCTCAAGGTAGGTTGAAAGGTATATTTAACATTTCTTTTAATATACAGAATGCTGAAGCCGTTTATAACACTTCCGTCTGCTACTACTATACCATAACCTCAAAGCTGAAGGCAGTTCTTATAATGAAATTATTCTTATTCAAGTAATTATAGTATGAAGAAGCAGAACAGTGTTACCCTCTGAGAGGAATTTTGTTATATTGACCGTGTTGTGTCTAACGGAGGTGGCTTATCGGAAGTGAAAGTCAGAATTACGTAAATTTTCAAACAGTAACAAATAGTATTTTATCTACCTACACTGTTTAAAGAATAAAGAAAACGGTCGCCAGCCTAATTAGGCAAGAGAATGATTAACATTCTTGTTTAAGAAAACAGTTATTAGTAACTTTAACGGACAAACACAACCTATATTTTGCCATACGCGAGTGCAATGAACTCTGACAACTGCGTATGTCCACGTTTAAGATTGGAAGCTGACAGAACAGGACAGACTATTTGCATAAATATAACAGGTAACGAAACACACTATTACTTTCAGTGCTTATTCAAACTGGATGGTCTTTATAACATTACTATTAATATTCACTGCAGAATCATTAATTGGCCATAGGTTCAGTATTATTGTTCAAACATTTTCCTAACGGACATAAAATTATAAATGTAGTTCACTGCAAAATTATGAGCTGATCACAGGTTAAGCCTCTCTCCAATTGAATACTTTTCTATTTAGAATGAAAATTAAATGGAATTCACTAACAGGTTACTTCTCACTGTATTTTGAATAAAGAAATTATTGTTTTCATAGATAGTGGTAAAGGATAATCTGTTCATCTTATCACACCATTAATATGTACTTTCAATACCCAAAAGAAACAAGTGCTTAGCAAGCAAGAGTATATACCTTTCCACAACTGCAATTCACGACTTTTACTGCAGTGAGACACTATGTTGAGAAATTTGCAAAAAACTGACTCACCTTTTAAAATTTACTACAGGCAGCACTATGATCATTAACTAAGGAAAACTTCATAAGCCTCAGTTTTAAGAATTTAAATTTTTAAAAGAAACAGCAAATTGTCTTTATTACCACTGTCTTCTACTTTCAAGTAAATGATTAAATAGGTGACTTTGAAACACAAAAAAAAACTTTAAATTGTACTGTTTCTATCACTGGGAGGCTTTCACAACACTACATTTACTACCTCCCACAATTTCACTAAATCCACGGTAAATCTGAATACTCTCTTCTTACCAAAGACCAAACAACATTATTTGATTAAATATTTGGCTTTGAGGCTTTCATTTTTTCCACAAACTAGGGCACTCGGTAATCATAGTTCAAATGGAGAGGAATCTGAGAGGTGTTGTGATAGGGAAAAAATCAAGGTAGGTACATGAATTCAGTTATAAGTTACCTTATATTTGTGCACACTAAAACATCCAATGAGCTGATCCTTCACTGTACATTTCTATAGTGCTCCATTATAATGATTGCGCAATGTGGTGGCGATTGCATGTTGGTAGGTGGAATATGCAGGTAGAATTGCTGGACTCTGTCATTTCTTGGTGGCGATGATAGATACCAATTCCAGAATATTTATCCATCCATCCGAGGCATTGGAAAGCGGCAGGAAAAGCCTCCCTCGGAACCAGCACAATACACAGCTTTTACATGGGCAGTGCACAGTTTGGTAGCTCGTCCCCGACTGACTCTTGGTTCCACCTTTTCTACCTAGGCCAACCACAATTTGCGCGCGCTACACAGTTCCGTTCCCGAGGGGAATCACAATACCTTTTACATACAAAATAACTAAGAACCCTAAGTGAAGGTCAGCAGTTTACATAACAGCAAACAATCATTTTAAACAAAACAGAACATTTGCACATATTGACATTTCTACAAAAAATTATTTAAACAAAATTACAATCATATACAATAAGTTTTGTCTCCCTCCAATTGGGACAAAGAATTTAAATGACAGATATACTACATTGCATAGAATCAAATCATGACATCAAAGTTTTCCAAAGAAAGGAGTATACAATTTTGTGTTATCGATTCAAACAAACAACATTTACAGTAGCTCAACGATGCAACATTAGATGAAATAAAAGGCAAAATAAATCAGTAGAGTATTAGAGCTGTGGTGTTCAAGTTTACAATGAAACACAGTAGTTTGCATAGTATAACATACTACACTACACAGTAATGTACAGAGGAACTCCCCGTCAGGCCTTGAAAGTACAAACAATACCTACCAGCTCCGTGTCATCCTCTGTCTTGCGGCGTCATGCGAATGTGTAAGGAGCGACAGCATACCGCTCTTGCGCCCATTTTCTGACCGTACAGATCGTGGAGTCGTTCAGGTAGATCCCCAACTGACATCACATCAGGAGACTGGATGCGTCCCGTACCAGTCCTCTCATCAAGGAAAAATTCTTGGCAGTAGCTGGAAGCCAATCCGGGTCCTTTGCATGGTACACTGACAGTTCAGCTGCGGAGGCAGAACAATGGTTACACATAGTCATACCCAGTTACACAATATAAATCACTAGAGCGAGAAGGATGCAATATTTATCATCCACTGAATAGCTGACCAGTCGGATGGTGGTACTCCAGTTCCTCTTGTGTGCCCGTTTCTGATAAAAATTTACAGTCTAAATTACTCGTCAGCATTACTGAAAACTGTAAACACCTGGATTCAGACACCATCTGACTACCTTGGCTTACGATTCCTGTCGTTTCCCCAAAGTTTTCGACTGCAGTTTCCGTAAACTGATGACTGATTTACTCTTCAAACCTTGTCCTTGCCTAGGTTGTTGATTGTCTCTAATCGCCTCGACAGGATTTTAATCTCTAACGAAATCGTAGGTTGGTACATATTGGCAGACTCATACACCGATGGAAAAAAATCACAACACCAAAAAATAATTAATGTAGGATGAAGAAATTTCGGGAATACATTTATCTAGGTAACATATTTAAATGATTAATATTACAAGACGACAGGTTAATGTAAGCGTGAGATAATTCATTGCAAATGTTAAATTCTGGTACATTTATAACTGGTCCAACCGCCAGAATGTTGAACGCAAGTATGCAAACGTGCATGCGTTGTGTTGTACAGGTGCTACATTTAGTCTATGGGATGGAGTTCCACGCCTGTTGCACTTGCTCGGTCAATATGGGGACGGTTAATACTGCATTTCGATGACGTTGGTGTGTCGACCGAGTATGGGAGCGATAGGTCTGGTGATCGATCAGGCCAAGGCAACATGTCATGTACTGGATTACATCAGCAGTAGGTAGGCGAGTGATAAACTGTTGGAAAGCAACCCCTGGAATGCTGTTCACGAATGGCTGCGCAACAGGTCGGATCACCATACTGACGACAGTCTAACGTAACAGTCGCGACACTCCGTCTCGTCTTCGTTAACCACTGCGATAGCAGCTCGCCTATCGGATGAATGCCAATACTATAGTCTATATTGATTTGTAACATAGATTTTATAATACATACTATATGTAATGCCACAAAAAATCGACAATAGCCGGAAAATGACACCTCATTTGCCAGTCTTTAGTTTCCGAAATATCCTGCGAGGTATAAAATGGTACATTACAAGACAGTTTGTTTACGATTCCCTTGTAAGGTACGTATATTTACTGAAGGATGTCGTTTGCCTCAGTACTAAAGATTGCTAGTAAACACCAGAACACGAGATCTTTTGTAGAAAGGCGTTCTATATATACCCAACAACGCAAAGTTTTGTTCGCTACACTAACTGCCAAATCATTGAATGTGGAACGTAGGAAACCTGTATGGACTGTAATACCTGCGTTGCTTAACGTTTTGAATATATCAAAACCTAACATTCAGCTGGAAGGAACATCACACAGGCATGAATACAAGGCGTCAAAACTAATAAAACTATTTCCCAACGCAGATGAAATCAATTACGCAATTGTTGCTACATCTGAGTCACAAACGGCAAGAATCTTCAACAAATTCGTTTTTGAGGCAAAGGTAATTATATTTACAAAAAGATTCGCCTATTATAAAGTCGAATGATGTTTAAGAATGGCCAAATCATTACACTACACAAAAATTTTTTGCTTGTCAAGGAAAGTGCCTATCGTAATAAGAACAGACAACAACTGAAATATATACTCCTCATTCACGAAATATCTGTTTATATTCTACTTTTTTTTTTCAGCGGAGTAAGCTGCAGTTACACACACATCGAAAATATATCTCCATGAATATGTTGTAGCTTATATCATCGAATCAGTGAGATTCGGCTGTTTTTACATCCATTTAATAGAATGCAAGTGTATTTAGTACTTTACTAATGCATGGAAGGCAAAACTACGTAAACTATTTCGTTAAGTAACTAGCAAAATAAGTAAAAACAGACAGCATCCTTACGACGCATATGATTGTCTGATTTCTCACCGCTTGGAGCGCTAGTGTCACTCTAGCAGTCAAACGGTAACAAATTTTGCATCAGAGAGTATCTCGACCGTATGTATTAGACTGTGATACTGACGTACAAACTTGCAGTCAGGTTGTGTGGGATAACCACGAGAGTGATCCTGCTGTTATACGAAATCGCACTGTAGACCATAACCTCCAGATGTAAGTCAAGCGTGTCCAGCATGCAGACAGGTTGGTTGCAGGTCCTCCTTCAAAACAACACACGGCCATCACTGGCGCCGAAAAAGAGTCAGTTTTCATCAGAAAAGACAACATTTGTAACAGTTTATGTGTCACTGCGGTGCCCATTATTGCTCAAATTGCTGCTACAGATGCAGTACAATGTGCCAGAGTCACATGCCGAACACGATGGACCCCCTTTCAGTAGTGCCACATGGCCGATTTTGTTGCGACCGTTACGTTCTCGTCACCACCGCTGCGAGCAACCAAGTGCAGCTGCTACATTCCTGCAAAGTCTTTCTGTAGTATCACAAAAGGACATCCAACTTCTCGTACCCCTGATACACGACCTCGATCAAACTCAATGAGGCGTTGATAATGACGTGTTTGTCATCTTTTAGGTATTCGTGACCAACTCAATACGTCCAGTCTCAAAGGTAACTAAGGCTCACTATCGTTACAGCGTGTATTTAAAGTAATCCTGATTTGCATCCTCATATTGGCCATAATAGCGCCACTCTTATGCAACTGGCGTGAAATCTGAATAGGCATCAACTTTCAGATTTAGAAATATGGCTACAAACTTTTGTTTATGCCACACGACTCCTTGGTATTGCGAATTTTTTTCCGTCATTGTAGTTTACCTTGCTGTCACGAATACATACCTTAATTAGAAATAATTTGAAAGAAATGATTGAGGATAATCACAATCAACCTAAATCAATGAACGTCCCTCCAGCTAGCTTTACACAGGGTGGTCATAAATAGTCTTGAAAAGCTTGTAAGGTTGCTATAGGGTAGGTTGTGCTGAGAAATAATTGTTAAGAAAAAGAGTCCATACGTTGCTCTATTTCCGAGTTCATTAAAACTGAAGCTAATCAATCGCACCGTCGCTCGCGCAAATTCAAGCAGCGTGCCAAATGCAATAAGTTTCAGTTGTTCTTATAGATGACAAAGCACGAGACTGCTCAGCTTTTGAATCGGGTTCGATCCTTACTACCGCTCCAATTTTCATATTGATATTTTGGTCGGTTTTAGAAATCCAAACTAAGAGCACAGTTGGCGACGGCTTCTTCGGAGGTCTAGTTGAATTTGCTCGCGCTACGGCCTGATTAACTTCTGTGGCAATTAATTCGAAAACGGTGCAAAGTACAGAATTTTTTTCTGAACTGTTATTTCTCACGACAACCTACCTTACAACACCCTCGCAAGCTTTTCAGACTGTTTCTTATCTTCCTGTGTATGTTATTGTTGTTGTTGTGATCCTCATTCTGAATACTGGTTTGATGCATCTCTCCACTCTAGTGTATCAAGTGAATGTCAAATGGTTCTCAGCACTATGGGACTTAACATCTTATGTCATCAGTCCCCTACAACTTAGAACTACTTAAACCTAACTAACCTAAGGACATCACACACGTCAATGGCCGCAGCAGGATTCGAACCTGCGACCGTAGCAGTCGCGCGGTTCCGGAATGAAGCGCCTTGAACCGCTTGGCCACCACGGCCGGCAAGTGAATGTCTTTTCATTTCTTTATAACTACTGAAATATACATCCAGAGGAGTGTATCGGATAAGCAAATAATGACTTTTCCTGATTGGAGAGGAAAGAAACTTATAACACAACTTGTCTAAACGAAAACCCAGTTGATGGCACACATCTTGAGGAACCACGGAACCGCCAGTTACGTAGCAGAGGGAAGTGTGGGGATAAAAACCGTAGGAACAGAGACTGAAACTTCAGTTGTATAAGCAGGTTCAAGTGTCTGTAGATTCCAGTAGCTCTGGAGAGATGGGGTGGGGTGCGCAGGAGAGCCTAGTTCGAGAGAGCTGCATTAGAGAAGTCTTCGGACTGAAGACCAAAATATAAGGATAGAATTAGTCGTCTTCTCAGCAATGGCTTTGTGGCAGGTAATGTGCACTGAGGTGACAAAAAACTTGGGGTGCCTCCTAATATCGGGCCGGATCTCCTTTTGTCTGTGCAGCTACTCGACATCGCATGGGCACAACTAGTTGGAAAACCGCTATGGAAACATTGAGCCATGCTGCTCCTATAGCCGTCCATAAATGCGAAAGTGTTGCCAGTGTAGGATTTTGACCCGCGATTACGTCCCATAAATGTTCGAAGGGATTCATATCGGGCTACCCAGATGATCAAATCATTCACTCAAACTATCCAGAATAATCTTCAAAGCAGTCGCGAACAACTATGGCCCAGTGACATGGTGCATTGTCATCCATAAAAATTCCATTTTGTTTCCGAAAGTGAAGTCCGTGATGGCTGCAGATAGTCTCAGAGTAGCCATTTCCAGACAATAATCGGTTCAGCTGGACCAGAGGACCAAATCCATTCCATGTAAACACAGCCCACATTATTAAGGAGCCATCACCAGCTTACACAGAGCCTTGTTGACAACTTGGGTCCATGGCTTCGTGGGGTCTGACCACACTCGAAACCTACCCTGAGCTCTTACCAGCTGATATCAGGGCTCATCTGACGAGGCCACTGTTTTCCAGTCATCTAGGATCCAACAGAGATAGCCGTGAGCCACTGCAGCAATGTCACGCTGTTAGCAAAGACACTGACATTGGTCGTCACCTGAAACAGCCCACATCAAATTTCGCCGCACAGTCCTAACGGATGCGTTCGTCGTACGTTCTACATTGATTTCTGCGGTTATTTCACGCACTGTTGCTTGTATGTTAGCACCGACACTGTATGCCGCTGCTGTCGGTCGCTAAGCGAAGGCCGTTGGCCACTGCGTTGTCCGCATTGAGAGACAATCCCTAAAATGTTGTATTCTCAGCACACTGTTTGTATTGTGGATCTCGCGATATTGAATTCCCTAACGATTTCCGAAATGGAAAGTCCCATGTGTATACTTCCAATTACCATTCCGTGTTAGTCTGTTAATTCCTATCGCGCGTTCGTAATCACTTTGGAAACCTGCAAACAACCTTTTAGTTGGTGCAACCACGGCTGTAGTATTCATCTTGGGTATTAATAATAGCTTCAGCTGTATTTTGGCCCTATATTACTGTACCGCTACCGGTAGCGACTATTAATACGCAAGACTTCAGAAACCTTTTCACATGAATCACTTGAATATAAATGACAGCTCCGTCAATGCACTACCATTATATATCTTGTCTACGCGATACTACCGCCATCTGTATATGTGCTTATCCCTAACTCTTGACCTCACGCTTTGCCGCAAATGACAGTCGGCTGAAATGAAATCTTTTTGATTTATCCACCTATGCAATAAGCGGAACAACATATCAAAACTGAAATTGCTAATTATATTATCTGGCCATGTGCTTATTGAAAACTCATATTGGTGCCCTCAATCTAGTACAACAAAATGGGAAAGTGACTTGGGAAAAGCCTCCTTTAGTAATTGTACCAATTTGTTATAACTCAGCAGGTTGTATTTTCATGCGGTGATGCCGAGTGGGATACAGTGTGATGTGTGGAACGGCAAGGCTCTTTTCCCACCCACAAAGATCATGTTCCGTGGCATGTGGCAGTGGTGCTGCCAGCCTTGTGCCACTGCGAGACATGTGACACCGCGAACGCCGCCGTCGCACAGCTATGGCCGTGGACTGCCGGTGACTGCCTAAGTTCCTGAAGAGACAAGAGACCTCACGGAGTTGGTGCGGAGCAACACCGAACGGACAACCGTCAGCACGGGCGGGTGTCCTGTGGACAGCAACCAGGGAGAGCGGGTGCTTTGTACAGGGTGCCGCTTGTCTCCGGTCAAGCGACCAGCACTGCAGTGAAGGTGAGGAATGTCTTCACAAGATTAAAAGGAGCACAGTCAGAGTGCTATTACTGTAAACACTGGTATTCTGACGATTTTCGATAGTGTTATGTACAACCTGGTGAATGTACATTAGACGCTGCGCCTTGTAATTGACTGTGCTACGAAAGTTAGTGAGCGTTCTGTTAATGACTTGTTTGTGGGTTGCATGCGAGGCGTGCTATGATGAACGTTATATCAGTAAGCGAGCGTGTCTGTGTAATAAACGCTGAGCGTGCAGATGTCCACAAATGAAATTTCTCTGTCAAGTTTTGAAGCACTAGCATGCAGACAAAGGAGAGTTGAAAGTGTTTCTATTACAATTGTGCCTTTTCTCTGTAAACAGTGATTTTGAATTGTGCCATGAAGTTGCCGCGCGGGATTAGCCGAGCGGTCTGAGGCGCTGCAGTCATGGACTGTGCGGCTGATCCCGGCCGCGGTTCGAGTCCTCCCTCGGGCATAGGTGTGTGTGTTTGTCCTTAGGATAATTTAGGTTAAGTAGTGTGTAAGATTAGGGACTGATGACCTTAGCAGTTAAGTCCCATTAGATTTCACACAGATTTGAACATTTTTTTTTTTTTGGTATGAAGTTATTGCTATCGAACCGTTGGTTCACTTAAGTGTACCAAAAATTTTTATATTGTATTACGGGCTGATTTGTCATATGTGTAACAGAATTACTGACATTTAATAAAATGTTCCGGGATCGAATGGAATTCACATTTAAACCCAACGTTTCGTATCTGCCATCTGCGGAGGATATTTTCCGGGGGGGGGGAGGGGGGGAGGGGGATCGTAGCTTCTTCGAGTGTCCGATTCACAACCTACTTAGTTCGTGGCCTAGTGGCTAGCTTTGCTGCCTCTGGATCACGGGGTCCCGGGTTCGATTCCCAGCTGGGTTGGGAATTTTTCTCTGCCCGGGAACTGGGTGTTTGTGTTGTCCTCATCATGTCATTATCATCATCATTCTTGACCATGGCTAATTTAGATTGTGTAAAAATTGGACTGTGTAAAAAATGGGAACTTACACAGGCGCTGATGACCGCGCAGTTGGGCGCCCCACAAACCAAACATCATCAAACAACCTACTTAGCTGCTAACCGCAGCAAAATCCGTTTACGGGTGTTCCCACACATTGGTGTTACGTCATATGCTTAGAATACCCGAGCGCAATTGGCGTCTGTCGATTGCCATTGTCCACTGTTGGTTCAAATGGCTCTGAGCACTATGGGACTCAACTGCTGAGGTCATTAGTCCCCTAGAACTTAGAACTAGTTAAACCTAACTAACCTAAGGACATCACAAACATCCATGCCCGAGGCAGGATTCGAACCTGCGACCGTAGCGGTCTTGCGGTTCCAGACTGCAGCGCCTTTAACCGCACGGCCACTTCGGCCGGCTGTCCACTGTTGCTGACATCCTGTGGTGGAAGACTGGTGCACATCTTTCGGCATTGACATGAAAAAATGTCATTTAGTTTCACGTCTTTCTCCTCCCGATTGAAATACCTGGGGTGTTTTACGATGTCTGTGTCCTTGAATGACATCTCAATCCAGATGCTGAAGAAGACTTATATCAGTCTTACACTATGGGGTGACAGCAATAGCTTACGACAGCAATCGACAACAGACCATTGCGCTAAGGTTTTAAAATAATGTGACGTCACGCCACTGCGTGGAAGCAAGCGTAAACGGATTTTTTTTGGAATCAGTAACGAGACAGGGTGTGAATTGGACACTCCAAGAAATTACATCCCCCATGAAAATATCGTCCGCAGATGGGGCGAAACGTAGGGTTTAAATGTGAAATCCAGTTGATCATAGCATAACAGCCCGGAACATTTTATTAACTATGGAATTTTACAGCAGGACTACTCATGGACGGGTAGTGGTGTAGTGTTGCTAGTAGTTAAATGTCTTGTTCACTGGGTGTAATTAGTAGTTACACAGCAAGCAGTAGTTACTTATTATATTATTTGGCCTCTGTTCGAGATAAGTTGAGTGTTTTATAGTGTAAGGACTTGCTAGTGTCACCACTAAGCCGAGATTTCATTTGGTTGCCCAGTGTACGGCCAGGTTATTTATTGTTCATTTGGACATTGTTATTTCAAAGAGGCTATTTTTTATTACTATTTAAGCGCTTCTAAGGTCTATTCGAGCTACAATGAATTAACTGTCCAGACAAAGTGATTTATGTTTTGTATATTGAAATTCTCCACGTCAAATAAATTGTTACTAAAACAGACACACAGCAATCGAGGGTTGGGTATGTACGGCCACGATTGAAGTGCAAGATACCGCGCAAGATGTAGTGGACAACAACTGGTTCCGTACACACGGCTCTATTCCAAAATTTTTAATGACCACTTAAACGTGGAGTTTTGTAACTCGGATCGGGCAAGTAAATACATTGGCAAGTATATAAACAATGGCAGTGATCAGATATGCTTATTGTGCAACAACAGGGCTGCGCCAATATTGACGAAGTGTGTATGTGTATAGGAGGCCATAGAGTGAGGAGCAACGAAGCAGCATGGCGGATGATGGGACTGTTGCTTCACGAGAGGCCCCTGCCAGTGACACTCTTGCGGTGCACCTTCCCAACGGCCAACTTGCTCGATCCAGTAATGACACTGCCCATTATCACCCTCACCGCATTTTTCCACTTCGCCTGAAATTTTATACACGGGTAAGCCACAAAATCTTACCCATGAAACGAGTCACAGAAAGAATGGAAATATTTTGTGAAGGGCAGCAGAGTCGAAAGCCGCCAATGTATGAAGGCGTCAAGACGCCCAAACTGAGCCCCACTTATTACCAGAGCAAAGGCAATTTTTAATAAAATTTTGAGTCGCATGGAGAACGGAGATAGCGGGCCTTTGTATCTTGAATATACCTGGGGCCACTGTGAAGGCATTCCTGTTGAATTTGCTATTTGCGCAGTTGTGCAAGAACAGGAATGTCGAGTTAGCTGTTGCTTCCTGCGGGATGGCAGCGACTTCGCTCGGCTGAGGAAGAGCTGCCCATTCGATGTTCAAGCTTCCGCTGAACCTTGCGTGTGCGGAGACGTTCACCTGCAATATAGGCAAGAGCACTGGTTACGCCGCTCTGTTATAGCAATAGAAATTGTTCGTTTGGGACGAATGCTCGACATCACACAAGCGTGCGATGAGGAACTCGATTGAAGCTTACAGGATATCCACGGTAACCGAATTTTGATGGGTGGGGTGGCTGCCTTGCTGGCAAGTGACTTCCGACAGACCGTGCAGGTTATCGAGCGAAGCACTATGGCAGACGAGACCATCATGTGCCTCAAGTCTTCGCCACTGTGGGCACACGTCGAAAGATTGCACCTCAAAACTGATATGAGAGTCCAGCTCTACGACCGAGAGTGTGGGCTCTTTTCGCAACACCTCCTCGAGATCGGCGGGGGCCTCATGGCAATGTATGCGAGAAGCTTAACAGATTTTGAAAGCCACACCTACAATATTGTAAGCTCGGAAGTGTAATATCTCTTTATATTCGATGAATTATTCTGATACAATTCTACCCTTGAATGACGTTTACTAATTTTCTATCTTCATACTCGCAGAATCCATGCGAAAAGTAGTTCATACAATAGCTATGCCATGAGCGCATAAGTATTCTTTGTAGTACTCTCTCTGGTGGTTGTTAAAAAAAAAAAGGGGGAAAGGGAGCTTCCGAGATTGTCTTCGTGCCGATTAGCCTGAGCTTGGTTTGGAAGAACTGTAATCTGATTATTGAGATTTATCACAGAAGATAACTGATACGAACTGTACGATTAAAAAGGAAATATATATAGATTGCTCCTTCAAATAAAAGGTGTGTATTTGAAATTTGAGAATTAATGATATTTATCGATATATTGCGTAGTTGTTAATCAGAAGGGAACTTCCGAAAGACTGGATACGAACCTGCATTTAATAATCCAAGAGCTCCATTACTTCTTCGGAAGGTTAAACTTCATCAAAGCCAAATATCCGCTTGATATGAGGTTTCCCGGCTGATTATACAACGCTCCCAAAATTACGAGGCATTTTATTTGTACAGATTAGCAGACTGCCGCAAAGCACGAGCCTGCAGAGAAGAAGAATCATCGCCTGATTTCATTCTAACAAGTAAAATTTCAGAATCATTTTGAGTGACTGAGCTATGACTGTTTCCTATCATTAATGATTGATTGCTCGAACGAATTGAGAGCTACATAATTACGTAGATAGGAGGAAAAATTACAGAAGGTAACGAAATTATCGTTGTTTTTTTTTTTTTTTTTTTTTTTAGAGCTTATAGCAAAACTTGGGCAACGGTGAATGGTTGGTGAGAGATCAATTCCGATACTCAAGATTGAATTGGTGGGGAAAAAGAAAAAAAAAATATTGGTCAGTACTTAGTGAGGTGGCCACCTACGCGTCAGTTGATACTGTGACGACATGAAACGACGCCACCACATACCCTCATTTGAGCTATCGGGGGAGCCGTCCCACAAGTTGGAGCTGAACGTGGGTGTGCCTGTCATATTGACGAGCGACCTGAATGCAAAAAGATTGTGCAATGGCACCAGGTCACGCCTCACGGAGCTGAGAGGGAACATCGTGCAAGCCACCATCATCACCGGCGGAGCCAGAGGCGAGACGCTTTCGATACCACGAATTCCTGTCATCCCGACAAACTTGCCTTTCCAGTTCCAACGCTAGCAGTTCCCTTTGAAAGTGCCCTTCTCCATCACTGTAAATAAAAGTCAAGGACAAACATAAAAAGTGATAGATATTCATCTGGGCACACGATGTTTACCACACAGACAGCTGTACGTTAGCTGTTCGCCTGTATCGAGAGCCAGAAATCTCGACATGTACGCAGATAACAACGTTATTTACTGAGACATATTGAAGTAGATTTCTGGCTCTCCATACACACCAAGAACATTATGATCTTTTCCGTGCAAGGCGTGTAACAAATAATCATGAAATTACTTACTCTCTTTCCCGACACATTTCGTAATTCGCTATTCAGTCGCGTAAAATTTTTTTCCTTAAGTTGTGAGCGACATATATTCTGTCAGCGTCTCCCGACGTCTTAAAATTTGGTGGCTTTTTTTCTCCATTTATCGCGGTTTGGTGGGCCGTCCCTCAGTATCTCCGAGAGATGACTTCTATGGTAGTGCATACGCATGGATGGTGAGTTTTGCCACTAATATTTCTTTATAAGTAACTTTTTAACCGCGGATGACTAAAGAAGATTCTCAACAGTCCATGGATTGCTGATATCCTCCACAAATATACGGTTTTCGTTTATAAGCAAGCAAAATTTTAAGAACATTATTTATTTCTTCTTACATTTTAAGGATACGTTTCAGGGTTCGTTGAAGACTTTATCATTAACGTTTTTCATAAGCTACATGATATTATTTCTGTAATGTGATGATTTAACAGTCGGTCTGCCTTGAAAATCATCTACATGCACAATATGTAATATTCACTATTAGCTTCAGGCTACAAATTAGCCCTGTTTGGTTTAAATGGCTCTGAGCACTATGGGACTTAACACCTGAGGTCATCAGTCCCCTAGAACTTAGAACTACTTAAACCTAACTAACCTAAGGACATCACACACATCCATGCCCGAGGCAGGATTCGAACCTGCGACCGTAGCGGTCGCGCGGTGCCAGACTGAAGCGCCTATAACCGTTCGGCCACACCGGCCGGCTAACCCTGTCTCTTAGGTAATGAAATTTTCATGTCGATATTAACAGTACTTCATAACAACAGCTACGTCACCAAATACAGTAGAATTTCTCTGCCTACTTCTACAAAGTGTCTGTTACAGCCTCCCTGACAGACTCATTTCGTGAGTCTATGCATCTCTGTTTTTGTACCTTATTAATTTCACTATATTATTACCACTATTAAAAAAACGATAGAATCATTTTTGATGATAAGGTTATTCCATAAGGTGTGAAGAAAATAAAAAAAAAACGTTTGTACTGTCTTTTATTCGAAAAATACTAGAGGAGCTACAGTTGCAACACATAAAATGAACCGGTATTTGATGAGATGACTCGTGAGCTCTACCAGTCCACATAGAGGCTACTCATTTGTGTCGACGGTAGTCGCTTACGACGAATGTCTCTGACCAGTTGCTGAATAACCAAAGAACGCCTTCCCGCCAGAGGGCAGTCGGGCACGGGTAGCAAAATATGGACATGCGCAGAATATTCGACCAGTGTTCTCTTGTCAGGAAACTGTGTATAGTTAAGTGTGCACGGCTGCCACGGACGTGTCGACACCCCTGTGGGCTGAACAGCGAATGAAGTCAACAGCCTGGCATGAAGTGTGTGTTGCCAGCACCGAGAAGCGGATTGTAATTCAGGTCGCCAGCCACTCAGCCACCTGGAGGAAGCCAACGTGGCTTGCGAATCCGTCTGAAGTCAGGACTGTGTTATGGTGAGCAGCCGTTTCCATGGTCAGTAATCCTGAAACAAGTGTTGTGGCCCCGGGCATCAAGGTTATGTTTCTAGTCTGCGAGCGATTTTCAAGTGGCTGGCTTATGCTGTGGGGCATGTATTTGGTCTTTTTTTTCTGGAGTGGGCTATTTTTAGCAATTTCGAGTGCATTTCGCGGCTTCTGGCGAACGTGAATTAACAATTAAATTAACAATTGGCATTTTTGGAATTCTATTGTCATAATGATTAGTGGCATTGCTTATTAGTATCTGTAGAAGCTCTTCGTTTGAATACTGTCTAGAGAGCAGCATGCACGAGTAATTTCTCTAAAACATTCTTGACATTTGTATATCTTGTGCTCACCAACTTTGCCCAGTCATTGGTGTGTTCTTGTTTTGGTGGTAGCGCAGTTTGTATGTTTAGGAGAGCTAATGGTCATTTCGTAATTATTATTGTATTGAATTCAAGAGGGGCCCAGAAGCAGACCTTGCTATATTGACCTGTGTGGCTACCAGCGGGGCTAAATTCACAGCTAATTTTAAAAGAAAAACAAAGGGGAACAGGAGGCACTTCTGCATTCTGCTTAATTCTTTATTCCCAATTGGACAGACGTATCTGATGAATTTCTAATCTAACGGGCCAGGTAATCTCATGCATCCACTTTAGCGTGAGTTCTTTATTGTTCTACAGCATTTGAGTGTGCTCGCCTGTTTTTATTCCTTTGCTGCCCCAGTGGGCTTAGTACGATGTATTTTTCGTTTGCATTGCTAACTGTAGAGAGGAATTAGCTGTTTTAACTGATAGTTCGTAACTGAACATTTCACTTGATTTAATTGCCTTAAGGCTCATGCTGGCAGATTGTCTTTTGCTATAATATCTAGTAGTGCTAATAGTTAATTTTAACTTTCTTAATAGTGTAAATGACTGATACAGAACTTAATTATTCGCTGACGTTGATGTGATATCCTTCTGCTAAAGCTATTTGTGATAACGCCATTCAGAGTTGTCTGTTGATGTATTATGGCTTCTGCTGACGGCAGAGTGTTTTAAAATTTAAAATCATTTTCGCTTTCACTGGACCTTACCTGTACCTAAGTCCGGGACTCACTGTATGTCTAACTTTTTGAGAAGTTTTACATATTTTATTCGGCGTGGGCCGGGAATTTAGCCGGCCAGGATGGCCGAGCGGTTCTAGGCGCTTCAGTCTGGAGCCACGCGACCGCTACGGTCGCAGGTTCGAATCCTGCCTCGGGCATGGTTGTCTGTGATGTCCTTAGGTTAGTTAGGTTTAAGTAGTTCTAAGTTCTAGGGGACTGATGACCTTAGAAGTTAAGTCCCATAGTGCTCAGAGCCATTTGAACCATTTGAAACGGGAATTTAACTCTGTTTAAAAACAAAAAAGATGAAATGTTCGCCAGCAACGGCGTACTTGGATTAACATTATAGACATACCCTTATTGGGTTTTCTTGTATTCTAATGAAGTATTCTACAATAATCTAATCGGGCGTAGACCGCTAATTTAGTTGTTCAGAGTATTGTTATTTTCATGGCTTGACCTGAAACTCTTGGTCTCAAACTACTAATGCTTTTGTAGTTTACTTCAGGTGACGCTCAATCTGTTAAATTGTGTGCTTTTAAAAATTTGAAAATTGTACTTAACTGTTTTTCAGTTATTTCTGTTTTAAGGAGATTGACTCTTCCACCTTATTGTCATCCTTCGCTATTAAGAGATTGTTTTACTGAAGAGATAATAAATTGTTATTTATGAAAATACGATTTAATTTTCTCGGCACCTTACTACTCGCCAACCAGCTTCCTACCGCTTGAGTTTGCTTGGCAATAGGACTCACACTGACTTATTTGTGCAAAAAATGTAGATGGTGAAACGTTTCTTTCATCTCACACAAATGTGTTGTTACTAGTCGTAGAAAAGTAATACGAGGGCTATCCGGAAAGCAAGGTCCACTCGGAGGCGAACTGGAAACCACAGTGAAAATCCGATGACGCTTTGCACAGATGTGGTGAGCAGTGTCTCTAGTACGTCTGTCGATGGCGCCAAGTGGCACTGAGCACACAGTGAGCATGTGAAGACGCATAGAACGGTAGTAGCTCCCACCAAGCACGGGTGCCCACTGCGAGGGTTGCGCCTGATTTGATACAGTCCCACATAACGTACGTGGCATGCATTTCCTTCTTTATGACATTTATCGGCTTCAACCTACAGGGGCAATGAGGTCGCCCGTGCACCCGTTTCTATGGGAAGTGTTTGAATAACCACCATACTGCCCGAACTTGGTTCCCACTGATATTCATCTCTGCTCGCATCAACTGCTGGGTATAAAGACATTATTTTGACACAGATAACGAACTGCGGACAAGCGTAGAGAAGTGGCGGAAAGCACATGTGGCTGCCTTCTGTGACGAGGATATTGGAAAGTTGGTACAACGGTAGGACAGATGTCTAAGTCGGAATGGCGATTATGTAAAGAAGTACCTGGAGTGTGTAGCAAACTTTTACAAATAAAACATTTTTGATTTTCGCACTGGTTTCCTTTTCATGACCAGTCAGGCCTTACTTTCCGAATAGCCTTCGTATTACAGTTGACAGTCCAGAGTGGACATACATTTTAATAAAAAAATGTAATATCGAGAGAACTATTTTATGTAGTCTACTTTCCACTGTACTGTAGTACTGATTTTTCACCTTTTTTGTGGGAAACTAACTAACACGGTAATCACATACTCACGTTAACGAGTACGAAAATAATTTCCATCGATTTGAGTAAAGCAACATCTAAAATTATCATGGAAATAACCCACAAGCATTCTTTCTTTACACTGATGTTCTATTAGTTAAAACACACTTGGATGGCTATACACTTCTCACAAACAAAAAAATAAAATAATAAAAATATAAACATTTATCTTAAATGTTGGCTGTATAGTAATGTCAGAATCAGTTTATAATCATACTAATAATTAACTTTTTAAGAAATTCAAATTTCATTTCATTGTTGCACAGTTGTTCACTAGAAACATTCTTTAGGTTTGCTCAATCAGCAAATTATTTCTGAAACATTTATTAATCTGTGACAGTCTTTGCTATGATAGACTAGACAGTTTATTCATTATAATTATGACGCTAAGGTATATACTAGGAAACGGACCAAGATCCTACCAAAGGTAACATGACCTGGGTCGTTAACTGCTGGGCTACACAAGTAAATTTTTTAAATATATCGACAAAGGAATACACAACAGTGGCGAATGGGTTTTTGCAACACTAAAGAAAACAATACTTTACCCAAATGCGAACCATTTCATCGGCGTTGGCTCGTATGGGGGGAGCTGAGATGATCTCGGCTCTACAATAAAATGAATACATAGACATAAATAATGTAACATCGGATGTTGGTAGGTTGTAGCACGTCTTATATGGTCACGATTATTAATACGAGTATACAGTGAGGTGACAGAAATGGGATATCTCCTAATATGGTGTTGGATCTCCTTTTGCCCGGCGTAGTGCAGCATTTGCAGAATTACATGATACGCTGAATGGTATGAACGATCTAATGGGTACAGAATATGGACTGAGAGTGAATAGAAGAAAGACGAAAGTGATGAGAAGTAGCAGAAATGAGCACAGCGAGAAACTTAACATCAGGAGTGATGGTCACGAAGTAGATGAAGTTAAGGAATTGTGCTACTTAGGCAGTAAAATAACCAATGATGGACAGAGTAAGGAGAACATCAAACTCAGACTAACACTCGCGAAAAGGGCATTCCAGGCCAAGGAAACTCTACTAGCAACAAACATAGGCCTTAATTTGAGGAAGAAATTTCTGCGAATGTATGTCTGGAGCACATCATTGTATGGTAGTGTAACATGGGCTGTGGGAAAACTGGAACAGAAGAGAATCGAAGCATTTGAGATGTGGTGCTAAAGGCGAATGTTGAAAATCAAGTGAACTGATAAAGTAAGGACTGAGGAAGCTCTGCGCAGAATTGGACAGGTAAGGAATATGTGGAAAATACTGATAAGGAGAAGGGACAGGATGACAGGACTGTTAAGACGTCAGGGAATTACTTCCATGGTAATAGACGGAGCTGTAGAGGGCAAAAACTACAGAGGAAGACAGAGGTTCGATTACATCCAGCAAATAACTGTGGACGTATATTGCAAATGCTGTTCTGAGATGGAAAGGTTGACACAGGGCAGGAATTTGTGGCAGCCTGCACCAAATCAGTCTGAAGGCAGATGATAAAAAAAGAAAAATGTTGTAACGTCCCACCGGTTACTGATTAGTTAAAAATGGTTTAAATAGCTGTGAATATCTTACCTTCGGTGTCCCTCGACGGCTGCATACATGAGCTAAAATATGCTTATTCAATAAATACAGGATACCATAATGGATTTCACTACAATGATGTAGGCCACAACTGAAGTAAAGTAAGTACGTAGGTTTATTCACTTCAAAAACTGTATCTTTTGAGCTCGTGATCAATCTTCGGTGTAATAAGCCTCGTTGTTGCTACTAAAGCTAACCGATGGTAGCACATACTACACTGGCGATATTAAACACTCCAGATGCAGTAATTTGATAGAAATGCGGGTGTGAGATCCATGACATTGTTCAACACTAATACTCAACAAAGTACGAATATAAAGTCACATATCATTCTGCCTTTTGCGATCTGTCGCTGCACTGTTATAATGTGCTGTTTTAGACAATGTCCAACACACAAGTTGCTGTATTGTAAATCCAAACCTGAATCCTTCACCAAGAAATCTGTACGCACAGATCTGTCCTCTAGTAGGTCCAACACTCATCTGCCATAACAATACTCAAGGTCGAGTATTTATACTCTTCCTGCAATGTACTACTGGTTATACTCATAATAATGCAAAACGTAATTTATAATACTGCTCCACAGTGTTGCTGGTTTGCCTGAAATTATGTATTTATATATACAAGCGGATTAGGGGAGCCACTCAACGTCAAACACAACACTGTCCTGCGTCTGGTATGAACAACTATATTCTGAGACGATAAGGTTGCAGTGTTTACACTCTAAGTCGTAAGTTTTAATGCCAACTTCTAGATGATTCTCTGTCCACAAAATCACTTGGGCGAGCGTACGCGTAACCGAACACGGCGTGGATGATTGTATATGATGCGAAAGCCGAATAATCGAACAAACGTTCTTACGCTCGCCACGCATACACAGATTTCTTTTGGTACCAGTCCTCCCTGACACTAGTGATGATATAACAATGTTCATAGAGTTAATTTTTCAGTTCTCAGTTCTCACTTGTACGAGCGTGTGCTTAACCGTCGCGGCGCGGCTGATTGTTGATGATGCGGAACGCAATGACCGAACGTACGTTCTCATGCTCACTACAAGACACTGGCACTTGAATACTCTCTTTTGTGGTAAACTTTATTGCTGATCGACTACGTTATCGACGGCTCTGCTTATTTTAAATTACTTCATTAAGCACTTTCCTCTGAATCACTTCCATATTTCATCAACTTTACTGTAACAGCACTGGTAGCAACACTTGAACTTACATAATAACAATGCCTCTCACGTGAAGAGCTACCCACAGCAGTTCCGTGTCCCGTGTTCGACTCTGCAGACGCGCTGCCGGCAAAGATACTCCGCAACTAATCCAGCGATATGACAGTACGCTTACAATGTGAAATAGGTTAACAACATTATCAAACATTCTATAATATTCCCTACTTTTCTAGAACAAGTGTAAGACTTTTCTAAAAGCCTAAAAATCACATTAATATTGAAATTACAGAAATAAACATTCTGACAATGCTAAATGATCAGTTACCTACATTTTGTTAATTGGGCTCGAGATTTAATTTCTACCATTTACAGATGATGATAGCGAAATACATTCTTTTATCTTAAAATTTTCCATATATTAATTTCCTGAATCTGATTTTGATTGTTTGTCTATTGTCTGTAAACCAACACGGCTTCCGCAAAGGAATGAGTACAGAGTCAGCCATCACCCAATTCACTGAAAATATTGTAACGGGGCTAGATAAGAACAACAGTACAATAGGAACAAATTTGGACCTCTCAAACGCATTCGATACTATCCAACATGATATCCTGCTAGACAAATTAGAATATGTCGGTATACGAGGAGTAGCTAAAAAGTGGTTTCAGTCATATCTCCATAATAGGAAACAGGTAGTAGAAATTGCAACAACAAACAGTCAAAACCAAAGTATTGTTTACAGATCGGATATTCAGACTGTACCAATAGGGGTACCGCAGGGGTGTGTTGTAGGACCTATCCTATTTCTTCTTTACATAAATGATACCAAGATTCCAGTAAATGGTACTCATATAACCCTGTTTGCGGATGACACAAAAATTGTAGTAACTGACATAAACCGGGTATTGCCAACATCTGCAACCGGAGTTATAGAATATTTGCAAAATTGGTTTGAAGTGAACAAATTAACCATAAATATCTCTAAAACTAATTATATCCATTACAGGAAAGCAAAGTCACACTCTGATCTAGATCTCAGAATACAAAATAAAGAAATTGTGAGAGTTGCTACCACAAAATTCTTAGGTGTACATATAGATGAAAATTTAGACTGGAAATCCCATATCCTGTATCTCTCACATAAGTTAAGCTCTGCTTGCTTTGCTTTACGCGTTATTAGCTTTGTATGTAGTAGGGAATGTAGCAGAGCTGTTTACTTTGCTTATATACATTCTGTTATTACCTATGGCCTCATCTTCTGGGGTCATAGTAAGAAAAATCTCAAAACCATCTTCACTCTACAAAAACGAGCTGTTAGAATAATTACCAACAGTTCAAGGCTAACTATTACAAAGCAATTATTTAAACAGCTGAATATTCTACCCCTACCGTGCCTCTATATACAGAAAAGCGTAATTAATGTAAAACGAAATATTAACAATTTCCAATCCAACTCGGATCTACATACTTACAACACAAGAAAGTGCAATGACATTCATATAAAAAGAGTTAACAAGGCTTTGGCGCAGAAACAAACAAACATACAAGGAAGTAGATTGTATAACAAACTACCGGTAAAGATAAAAGAAATAAAAAAATTGTCTTCATTTAAAGAAGCAGTATTCAAATTTTTAATGACCAACTGCTATTATAGTGTAAAAGAATACCTGGAATAGCTCCATACTAAACAATTATATTTATGTACTCTGTGCCAATAGTAATTTTTATCTGACTGTTGCTATGATCTAAATAAATAATATTTACAAAAGTGCTAGAATTGTATGTGTTATATCTAAATATCAACTGTGTATTCCATGTAAAAAGTCCTTGTCGTACATCAATGTAAATAATCAAAGTTGTACATGCTATTTCAATGTGGTCTGATGTTATGTAGTCTACTATGCTCATCTGTATTTTGTATAGTATTGTTCACCCTATATGTGTGTATACATATACTATGTATTTTTTGACGAAATCCATGCAATGTAAATTGTCTCTGGATGAATAAACTACTACTACTACTACTAAGGGTATTGTAACTACTATTGTTTGGGTATTGCTATTATTGTTCTAAAAACCTTTTGCCTATTATTGAAAAGTAATTGAACTTAATTATAGCTAGAGATATGAGAGTATTGCTCTAGTAACACATAGGCCTAATTCAGGGGTGGTAACCATAAGCCTGGAACGTTAAGAGGTGCAGGATACTCGATGTGTCACGGACTTAACAAGTTACGGAAGTCTCCTGCAGGAATACTGAGTCATGCTGCCTCTACAGACGTCCATAACTGCGAAAGAATTGCTGGTGAAGGATATTGTGCACGAAGTGACCTCTAGATTTTGTCCCGTAAATGTTCGATGGGATTCATGTCGGACAATCTGGAAGGTCAAATCATTTGTTCGAATCGTCCAAAATGTTCTTCAAACCAATCGAACACGTTTGTGGCCCTGTGACGTGGTGCATTGTTATTCACATAAATTCCATCGTTTTTTAGGAACATGAAATCCAAGAATGGCGGAAAATGGTCTCCAAGTAGCCGAATGCAACCATTTCCAGCCAGTCATCGTTTCAGTTGGATCACAAGACCCAGCCCATGTAAACCAGCCCAAACCATTAAGGAGCTGTGTTCTATTGGGTACGTTCGTCATACATCTCACATTGATTTCTGCGGGCATTTTACGCAGTGTTGCTTGTCTTTTAGCACTGAAAACTCTATACAAACGCCGCTGCTCTTGGTCGTCAAGTGAAGACCGTCGACCACTGCAGTGTCCGTGGTGAGAGATGATGCCTAAAATTTTGAATTCTCGGCACACTCTTGACACTACGGATCTCGGAAAATTGAATGCCCTAACGAAATTCAATATCTCATGCATGTAGTCTAACTACCATTCCGCGTACAAATTTCCGTCATGCGACTATAACTCCACCAATACACTGCCCTTTTATACGCTGTGTAGGCGATTCTACCGTCATCTGTGTATGTGCAAATCGCTGTCCTACTACCTTTGTCGCCTCAGAGTATTATTGGTCGAACAGAATGTGTTCTCATCGAGTTGTAGTTTCAGCTCAGTTTTTCATTCTTCACAGTGCCATTGCAGAATTCTGCAAGGTCGTGAACCGTTGTAGTTATTAGAGACCACTCTCTGTTGTTTCATTTACACATTCTGTTATCTTCTTAAATAACTCATTAGTTATTAATAAGGAGATTTAAATTCCCCTTCAGGTAGTGTAAAGGTAGATGCTGATTTCGGTAATGATCTTGCTACATTGCCAAAAAAAAAGCGTTCACAGGTATGTAACGTTATTTATGTGATTGCAAAATCGAGTCAAATTTACAAACAACTTGGTCAACTTGACACTATGGGTCCATTTATCGGCATGATGTCGCACCTCCTCTAGCACGGATGCTTGCAGTATTCTGTCGGGAAGGGTGCCATAAAACCATTGCATGACCTTCTGATTGTGAGGCAAATTGGCCCTCAACTGATACTGGTCCTTGATATCCTGGATACTGGCTCTCGGTCAGAGTTGATGTCTGAGCTGAATCCACATGTTTGCCGGCCGGGGTGGCGAGCGGTTCTACGCGCTACAGTCTGGAACCGCGCGACCGATACGGTCGCAGGTTCGAATCCTGCCTCGGGCATGGATGTGTGTGATGTCCTTAGGTTAGTTAGGTTTAAGTAGTTCCAAGTTCTAGGGAACTGGTGACCTCAGAAGTGAAGTCCTATAGTGCTCAGAGCCATTTGAACCATTTTTTTCCACACGTTTTCTATCGAGGACAGATCTGGGATCTTGCTGGCCACAGATATACCTCACAAAAACACGTTACTATCGCCTGAGGAGTAATACAAGAGGACGCACCATGATGTACCGTTGTGCCATAAAGAGTTCACTTAATCGCCACCGGTCGTGACCCATGGGCACCAATTTAGACACAGTAGTTTATGCTGTGAGTAAAGTGCAGTCTATACATGGGATGGTAATTCTCTGCTGTCTCCTACCAGAGGTGTGGGAGGACACAGAATGTTGCAGGGAATCCATTACTTGTTCTCGGATGGCGAGTCCAGATCAGAGTGGGTTATAGCATACCTGATGCACAATACGCCGCCTGCCTTGTCGCAGTGGTAACCCCTGTTCCTGACAGATCACCGAAGTTAAGGAGCTTCTTTATTGAGCAGCAGTGGCTCCGGTCTCGTAAACTGATATACGGTTGGGAGGGCGGTGTGCTGACCACATGCCCATCCATATCCTCATGCAGTGATGCCTGTGGGCTGAGGATGACACGGCGGCCAGTCGGTTCTGCTGGAACTTAACGGCATGTTCGGGCGGAGTTTAGTTTAGTTCATGCACAATAAGGCGATACCCCCTTGTGGTTAGTCAGATGTGGTAGACCGTAGACTTGACAACGAGTGTGCCGGCTCTCACTTACTCACGCAGTCTAACATAGAACCAGTGTCACATCTGAGTCCCCCACAGAGCTGTATAATGCACGATTCGACCAGCTGGCCAAATGAAGACCCACTGTTAGGCCCGTATCAACTCTGTTGAGTGCTGCTGACGCTGTGTCACAGGATTACATGGCATCTCTCCGTCATTTACAGTGAATGCTTAACATCAGATGCTGAACACTCCTCTCATAAATCCTACTGGATGAGTAACAACACTAAACACGAAGAACACTACTGGACTCTACCTGTTTCGGAGAAATGCAACTCTAATCATTTACAGAAACATTGATGATACTTACGTGTACGAAAGTACATTGACATCTGACCTGGATACTTCACTTTTCTCTGTCAGACACTGTATATTCAGTGTTTGTACTGTTTCTCCTGGGTGGACTGGGGTTAAAAAAATGTAAACTAAATATTACTATAAATTTTATAAATAGTCGACAAGTACACCAAAGAAGAAGAGATATAACTACAATGGACATGTTATTCCATGGAATCTTGCGTTTCTATGCATGAAGTATCTTTCCTTTGTCTTTCGCTTATCTTATCTGCTTGGATCTGGACCTAAGAGGACGTTCTTGTGTAAAGCTCATCTTGCTGTACCAGCTTATAATGTAAGTTGTACTTAAAACCCGAAAAATATAACGGTTATTTTGTCAAAAGAATTTGTGTATGTGGTCAATCTATTGTGAGTCTGATACCTAGACTGCCTTAAGTGGATATGGGCCTTAACAAAGAATTTTCATTGTTAGGTGACATATAACATTTTTCTTTTAGCCATCTACGAGACGTGCCGTCGGTTAGGACAATTAACTTTATTTCAGACCCCAAGAGACCGGAGGCAGCTACTAATAATTTAACAATTTTGTTTACAGATTTTCTTTATATAACGAGATAACATCCCAGGCAGAAAAGGTCCGGTCGCAGGATTCCAGTACCATTATAGGATTTCATTTGTAGATGCTACTCTTGTTATCTTATATTGGGGAATCGAGACGAAACCACGATAAGTTACGTATTACAGTAGTGTTGAGAAATAAGAAAAGGACAATTAACTATCGACAATTACGTAACTACCCTGAGAACTGAGCTAGTTACTGAGTGCTTATACACGTCGGGCTAAATTAAACAACATATTACACTGTTAATAATATTCCTACATTAGTTATTTCTCTTTTATGCTGAGCCATTGCATTAATGTGTGTTTCTTTTTTATATAAGTCACGGCTCATATTTTGTTTTATCACATTACACTAATAGTCGCAAATAATAAAAAAAATTATTTTATTACATTTCATGTTCCTCTATGCCTGACCCGATGGATAAGTTTATCTGTGCCGTAACTTGAATTTTCACTCACATTTCTCAGTTGGAAACCCAGCAGGAAACAGCAATTACTGTCGCGCATTACTTTATGTTACACAACAAACTCCGAATCTGTAAGAAAAGTGATTTTAAAGAAGGATACACTATTTCACTTCAGTATAGTATTCCCGGGCGGATGGTGGAGGAGGTGGGGGGGAGGGCAGTAACAATTCGTAAAAGTTCTACCTCGGCAGCTTCTGGAAGCCGAGTCGCCTGTATCAATGATCAGTAGAATGCCAGCTAGGGGAAATGCTGAGCGAGTTGTGGCAGACACGGGTCAACGACCGAGCACCTAAGTCTGCGAATGAAGCATAATGGCATCATGGGAGCAGAGAGATACTGTCGTCCTAGTGACAAAGCAGAATTTCGTAACAAAGGCTAGGTGCAACGCTAGTTTAAGTATTCAGGTACCGAGCCAGCAGAACAGAGCCTCTGAAAGGTGAAGTTGCAAACGTCTGAAGTCACTAGGAGAGCTGACAGCGAGGTAAAACCAGGACACATGCTGTCATAAACGTCGCCACCGCCGCAGAGGGTCCGAGAAGCGCTATCATAATATATGGCTCATTGATGAGTGTCCATTGCGCAGTGCGTAGTCTCGGTCCTTGTGTCAGTTGCAGCTATCCGGTGAGAGGGCAGGCTGTAGGGTCGACCCTCGGCACACCTAACTGTCTTCTATCGTCTGTGGATCCACGAGTCCGGCTGGGAGAACGCTGCTGCTGCGAGCTTCACTGCCAGCTTCCGAGGCAAGGACGATGGGGCGCTGAGGCCGCCATCACCCTGCAGGTCTGGTGGAGACCACCTGCGTGACACGGACGCTCTCCGTCGTCTGCCTTCGAGCCGGTGGACGTCGCTGCTGTTCATCCCGTTCACGTGGCAGACACGTTATTGTCTCCTAAACAGGGGCTGAGATCCGACTCCTGCGAGCCAGTGAGTATTTAAGGGGCTCCGGAACGCCCTATACTTGCAATGTTAAAATAACGCTTATAAATTACATCTTTCCTCATAAAGTATTTGAGGTAGGAAGTTGAACTTTTTACAGATTATTTATTGGAATATGGGCTACAACTTAACACAGGGATTTTACAAAATTTTAGTTCAGTTATTAAAGATGATTTTTTTTCAATTTTAATGAAAATTCACCACATTTTTTTGCAATTTTTTATTTATATATTCAAAAATATACAGTTTTTTGGAAAAAGGCTGTGTTAAATTATGCAGAAGGTACTGTGTAACATTTACTGAAAGTTTGAAACAAATATGTTTGGAAGATCCTTAGAAAACATGTAATTAGTATGAGAAAATAAAAGTTTTGGGAATCGAGCGACAAAGATTGGATTAACTTTATAGTGCATTCCAGGTCCATAGGATGGATTATCTTCATCCTCTGCAAACTCCTCCTCCAGCTTCCTCTTGTTCCTCCTCCTGTTTACTCTTGCTTGTATTTCTAGACTCTTTACAGCCCTGTCTGCAGCCCGAAGGCGTTCCTTGTCTAAAGCAAGCATCGCTCGTACCATGTTAGAACCTATCTTCATTCCCATATTTCTAAATACCTTTGGCTTTCCAACATTTCTCCTTTTCTTAAAAGCCTTCAGAGGATTTCTAATAACTTTACTTTTACTCATTATTATACTTCAACAAAACAGAGACCCAAGAAACAGAATTAATTACGAATATTTTCGAGATAACGACAGAGTAAATAAACATGACACAATCGACAATCACACCAGCGATACATATTGAACCATCACAGGTTAGCCACAACACATACTTTATCTCACATCACTAAAATGTACCTGCTGAACACGGACGTTAATAATAACACCATTTGACAGCAGTTTAACAGCGCCACAGTGGGTCACGCCCATGTAGAACACATTTCAAAAAAAATTTAAAAATAGTTGTAGTCTTCGGAATTGAATAAATTATATATCTATTAAAAGGTAATAGTCTGCAGATTCAGAAAACGCAAAAAAGTAAAAATTGAACTTTTCATGATTTTGAGCCTTTCCGGAGCCCCTTAAGATGGACCTGGGGCGTAACTTCGGAGTGCGAATCTTCGATTGCAAGGAATGCACTTCGGAGTGTTGGGGGCCGCCAGATTCCGCGGTTGATGCCCGCCCGTGACGTTGCAGCCGCCACTCGAAGTTTCGCTGTGCTGGCGATGCTGCGAGTCCGCGCACGGCGTCTTTCCTCTGCTGACGAGGCACTCTTCCGCTGTAGTGTAACGACGTAAGTTTTGTATAAATGATTTTCTTTTGACATATGACCATGTGCAGACTTCGTCACCAACGTCAGTTACAAAACACTTCAAAATTATTTAAACTCTTTTTAAAGTTGTCGCTGAATGGTTCTTGAACGAAACTGTAATTAAAACATCATCATTTGAGTCGTATGCGCAGAATTACGTCACTCAGTCCAATTGGTTCGCGCAAACTTTTTTAAATTTAGATGTCGTTTGTTTCTTCTCAGAAATTATATTAATGCAAGTTATCTGCTTTAATAAATATTAAAACCGCATTGAATAAACTTTCAAGACTCAAACTCGCAATGAACGTTGTCAAAAATTAATAATCTTGTCAAATAAATTAGTAATACTTCTTCCTTAACATAATTCTTCATAAATAAATTCTCCGAACACGTATTTAAACTTTTGTAGAATACACTAGTTTATTATCTTCCTATATACTACATATAGACGTGAACCTGAGCCTTGACAAGATAGGACTGAACATTTACAACATGATTAAACTTTCTGTGACGTCATTGTTGTAGAAACATTAAAAATTCTTATTTTTTCAGTTTTTAGAAGCACGATGCAACAACTCGGTTTCAGGATCTTCTGTTGCTCTTTGGCTGTCGACCCGCGACGTATAGTGACCAGCAATTTTCTCTCTGGTCCCGGCAGTGAAGATGCTGTCTCCGTTCGTTGCGCCGCCCTCTCCGTACATGAAACATAAAAATAAATACAAAACTTTAGATAATTCACAACCATTACAAATATTACAAAATACATAAAGAAAACACTAAATTAAACTTATATTCACCTGCAAACTGGGCTGACACTGGTGGATGGGTGACGCTACAATTTCGCGTCCCACTACACCGCCTGCCCGATTGTGGCTTTGGAAGACAAATCTGTATTTCCGTCTAATAAATGTGTTATTGACCATGATGTTTACTTGGCGCTTTTGAGCGTAATTAGGATATCACCACCGCATGCCCCCAGCTGTCTCCAGGCGACTGTAGGAGTCTGGGACTGGACCTCTATAATACTTAGGTTTTGGTATTGGTTAAAACAGTCTTTTTTACAATTTTAATTTTTTATTTTTCAACTACGCGTTTTCCCTTATTTAGGCATCTTCAGGTTGATCTACATAGAAAACAGAGAACAAATACATCTATTTAAGAATCGCGATCGCGTTGTGCAGACTTGGATAACGTAAAAGCATGTATAAACAGATCAAATACTGAGAGAGCAAGTACCTTAATTTAGTACTTCTTGGAACGATCCTTTAAACAGTGTAGTCAAAGGACGTCGTCAAATACATCAGGCCGACATCGCCTTCGTTGAACTCAGTAAAAACTAGAAATATAAAATAGTAAAAACAGATAAGAAAATTCAGAGGTGATCAGACACTCAGAAATGCAATCATATTGCCGAAGCCTTATGATAAGGTCTTACCTTTCTATATGGACGTGAGTGACTCCAAGACCTGCATAACGCGTTCCCGTTCACAGGAGCGAGTACCAGATTAAGATGGGGCTCAAGTAGTAAGCATAATGCACCACAGCGTCGTGTGCTAGTACTGACACCTAATACAGAATCACCTCAATAGGAGGCGCTGCCTCGCAGCTGCTAGTAAGGATGAGAGATCGTAAACTGGATATACATAGCCACTAAAACTTTATAAATGTAATGCACACAAAACATTAATGTTTCTGTTCGCAGAAGAGCTTCTGTTAAGTTTGGAAAGTAGGAGACGAGGTACTGCCAGAATTGAAGCTGTGGGGCGGGTCGTTAGTCGTGCTTGGGTAGCTCTGGTGGTAGAGCACTTACCCGCGAATGGCAAAGGTCCGGCACACAGTTTTAATGTCAGGAAGTTTCATATCAGCGTACATTTCACTGCAGAGTGAAAATCTCATTCTGGACGAAATTAAGGTACTTGGTCTTTCAGTATTTGATCTGTTTATACATGCTTTTAGGTTATCCAAGTCTGCTCAACGCGATCGCGATTCTTAAATAGATGTATTTGTTGTCTGTATTCTGTGTGGATCAACCTGAAGATGCCTAAATAAGGCGAAACGCGTAGTTGAAAAATAAAAAACTAAAATTGCAACCAAGACTATTTTTAACCTATACTGTTAAGCAATGGTTTACTTTATGCCACAGATGGATTGGAAGACGTAGCTTTTACTTACTCGTAGGCAACGAAAATGTGTTGTCGATCGTCCCGGGATCTAATACAGTTTCGTACAGTTACTGTGTAATTGGTCTCAGGATCTAACTCTGTTCCGTGCGGTGATTCTGTAATTCGTTCTTGTGGAATGTCAAATAAAAATGGTCACCGTGTTATTCAGGCAATGACTTTCATTTATTCTGGTAGCAGATTTACATCAATTCAAGGTGATAACATCTTATACAATGCCTGCCATAAATGCGTAGTGCTTGAAATATAAAGGTACACCGCAAATACGTCTTCTCAGCATTACAGCAAACAACCAAATACATTTTCCTGTCTCAACGGCTCAAATGGCTGATTTGCTCCAGATACCACAGGAGAGACTACATTTTGCACTGGTTACGCAGACAATAAACAATAACTAATATTTTCGAAAAAGTGGATCAGGCGTTAATGGTGATCATGAGCAAACTGTGAATTCACGAGTGACCATTATTTATGGAAATACTATTTTTCAGTATCTGCATTTAAAAGTTGTTTTCATACTTGCTCGACAAATGTTTATCTTAAAGTTAGTTTTCCTCAAACGTTATTTCGTAAATTAACAGCGAAAAAGATTAAAACAGAATTCTGGTATCAACATTATAAAGCAAGTGTATTTTTCAAATTTTGAGTTATGATTCAGTTCAATACTTCATGTAAGAGGCGGTCAAAAAGTTGCCG